>NW_013665813.1:611933-624927 GCF_000517525.1 Limulus polyphemus | reverse complement strand
ACAACAAGCGTCTTCAAAGCATGAGTATCAATTCCAACATGTCGGCTCCGCCATCACACTTTTTAAGGCTAAAGTCACCTGAACGAAATTTGCTGAACCATCGTCGACACTTACGATACGAATGTTCAAAACATTTCCATAAACTTCTTTGATATTCTTAGTAGCTACAGAGGCGTTGTTTCCATTATTGTATTCAAACAGCATTGCATGTCGAATGTGTGTCATCACTATAAAGGGTTAGAGTATACTAAACTTTACACATTATATAGGCTACACTTACGTGACATTTCGGCGGTTTCGTGATGTACGTTTTTTGTGGGGTGGTTGATGAAAGTGTTCCAAAACGCGACGTTAATTACTTGACGACCTAATACAATATACAGTATTATGTAGTCCTACCGGCGTTAAGTAAGCGAAATGTTTGAATTAAGTTATCAACATAAAAATTTGAATATGACAGCTATCATTTCAAAATATTTGTCTGTTCTTTGTAATCTCAGCTAAAGCTTTTCATTACTTTAAAATCGCGAAATGTGATCTTTGTTTCACTGGTTTAAACAAGATAATTTGGAAGAAATCCATTTAAAAATAAGCATAACATCAAAATTAATTAAAACTGAGAGGATTGAAAGTAACCAACATACATTATTCGTTCAATCTGTTTTACTATAGATATCTTTATTTATGAAAACACTAATAATGATGGACATGGATAAAATATGGAACATAATTAAATGTACCATAGGGAAGCTACAATTAGTTAGTTATTTTTAAATTCGTATTAACTAGAAATTGTAAAATTGAAATGTTGTTCATTTCTTTCTTTCTTTAATGATAATTAAGTATCGGTTTTCAAGGTATCTACTGATATAGGTTCCGTACAGCATTAATAATACCCAAAGTAATATTAATATTTTTGAATGTGCTATAGGAATTTGATACTTATATAGTTATTAGAACATACACTAACCTGACTAAGTTGGAAGATATTTAGATCAAAATTATGTGATTCAAATATTATTCAATCCTCCTTTGCCTCGCACCAGGAATAGCTGACTTAGATAAAACAGGGGGTTGATTTATTTTACGAGATTGTAGTTAATGTGTGCGGTAGTGAGGGACTGAGAGAGGTCGAGATGGCATGTTCGGAAGAGGAATAGAGAATGCGAAGCCAAGGCCAGCCAGCTCCATCGACAATGACAAAATACTCTAACAAGCACTCTTAGCACTCTATTTAAATCCAAGTGCCGTGGCTTGGATCTATAACTCCAATGTAATAAATTTAGGTGTGCGGAAAACGGGAGCAATCCGAAAGAACAACAACCCGGAATACACACATAGTCTGAGGTTGAGTACGTGATATTAAACAATTTCGGAGCCTCATCCTGTCGTTACAGGCCATGTCGTCACGTCCGTGCATATTAACACTAGCACTGCAGAGTAGTTTCCATTATAAAATGTTCCGTCAGAGGACTGTCATGCTCTAATCACCCCCTCTTTCCTGTGGACTTTCCATAATCTACCGAACACTCGTTTAAACAGTCCGAACGAACAGAAATCTATAGGCGCTGCGTTTGGCGACTTGAATTGTATATCTTCATATGGAACAGTATGAATACCTATTTCTTCTTTCAGCTGCTTGAGGTATGTGACAGTTGATCTATATATTCCTATATGGCATGGAAAAACCTGCGTACACTTGAGTTGTGTCGCTTTCCCAGACGGAGATCTTTTTCAGTTATGTTGCTTTCTGTTACCTGGGGCACGTGGATAGCTTTTGCCACTGACCTTTATCTTTGTGTATTCTCCCTGTTATTTTCGCCTCACTTCGCTTACCACAGTTGGGATATACACTTGCTGTAGGTCTTTTTGTGGATGGTCCTGGAGTCTCAAGTTGATCCATATCTCTTTGAATTTCTAAAATCAAAATTCCCGATGTGAACATATCTCTATGATCTGAATATGTGAATATTTTGTGTCAGAAAGGGCTGTTACATACCCTCCCCAAAAGCGATCCATAGTAGGTGGTATCACGCAACCTAAGTTAAATTGTAGTTCTGATACATTCCGTTCTACGGAGACTTTATATTGGAAATGGTTGTTATGTGAATTGCTGATTTGCATATTAGAATTAAATTTTAATATAAAGTATGTAAACCTATATATATAAAGAGCGACAGAACGGATGTCCGAAAATTACGTTAATAAACTTATTTGTTTTGTTTTTTCTCAAAATGTGCAGAAATTCTTGTCGGGCCCGTATCATACTGCCATTATGTTACATAAATGCTGCTAAATGCCACTGTATCCATAATAGATTTCTAGTAGCCATGGTAATAGTGATTTGAGCTATTTGTTACCGAAAGACAAGTAAATAGTTTTGTTAACATTATTTTCGGACAACCTTTGCATATGTATGCATTTCTATAAAGGCTATACCACGATAAAAAGGGGCTTCCACTTCATATGCAGCAAATCAATCTAAATTAACTAAATGGAATAAAATGAAAAGAAAAGAGTATTTGTATCCTCATAAGCTTAACAGTGGCTTATAAAAATACACTGCAGAGTTAAAAAAGATGATTGGATATCTATAACAAAACTGTAATATATTTTACAGTCAACATAGAATTTAGTCGACTTCCTTTAGATAACCTAAAGCTATAATGTAGCATTCAATGTAATAAAATAAATATTAGTTGTTAAATGATGTTTTTCCAGTATATCTACACTTGTATAATCTTAAGAAGATCAAGGCAAAATGCTACTGTAGTATAACATAACATAATGTTTAGGGACAACAAGGGACTTATAGGTCCTTCTTGGCTGTACCATTCTCTAAACTAAACTAAAACTATCAAATAAATAAACTTAAAAAATCCAAAAATCTTAAAGCCAGCCCTTATCATTCATAGAGATATCATTTTTTTTCTTAAACTCACTTAAATTTACTGCCTCCACAACATCCAAAGACAACCCATTCCAGAAGTCAACCACCCTGTTATAAACATATAACCGCCTTAGCTGAAGATGACTCTAAACTTTGTTAAATGACTTTGCAAAGCATCTTTTATCAGACTTTCCAAAACCTTTCCTACAGCTAATAGGTCTATAATTATTCGGACAATTTTTATTACCTCCCTTGAAAAGTAGAGTGACATCAGTTAACTTCCAATCCTTTGACACGTGCTCACTATTCAAGGACTTACAAAGAATAGTAGCAAGTGGTTTAAATATCAATCCTTAACCATCTTCAAAACTCTTGAGGAAATATTATCTGGCTCAGGAGCCTTATCATCTTTTTTAAACTTCCCTATTCTTAATTAAGAAGCTCAGACTTAATACACACATATTGTCAGACCCTGTTTTCATCTATCAACTGTTCGAGATGAGGAATATTACTTAAACATGCATCAGTAAAACTACTTCTATACTCATTTCCTATGTTCAAATTTTCTTTACATCTAATTATTTTTGTATATAGTTTATCCTGTCCTCACCACATTTTAGTCCAAGTTTACAATTTCCCTTACAGCTGAGTTAATAGCTTTTGCAAACAAGCCAGCCCGTACTCTATATAAATGTAAACAATTCATTCCAAAAAGCTCCCTTCTTCCATTAAACTGATAGTATAAGTCCAACCAGCCAATCTGCTCATCTTTACATACTAACCTAAGCCTAGCATCTAGTCCTAGTGACCTACTTATAACTTCATCCCTGACAAAATTAAGTTATGGCCTTTTTCTTTAAATGCTTTTATCAACCCCCTGTACTTAATTAGCTCCTCTGACCTACCTTTCCCTACCTCATTAGCACCTACGTGCACAACAAAAATTGCATCATTGTTAGCCCACTTTATTATATCTCTTGCTCTGTCTGTTACATCCTCAACCTGTGCTCCTGGGTAGCATAATCTAATTCTTTTCTCCATATTTACTCCACCGACTATCCTATCTACATGCCTGGTAAAGGAATCACCTATAACCATAACCTCTTTATCATCCACATCCTTCTCTGATCCTTTTGTTTTCATTCTCTCACAAATTCCTCATTTGCATAAGTCAAGGGCTGAAATCTGGTACTGCATGCATAATTTCAACGTGAAGGTAGTTGTAGAATGCTGCTGTAGGATAGGAGTACTTGCATAGACTTACTTTACAAGGTATTGTAACAACCCAGACTTCTCATAACCTTATCTTAAAGATCGTGCTATCTTAGTGAAGGTATATCGTTAATTTAAATATCGTGATAGAAAAATTCTGTAATATCTAAGTGTTGGTGCAGTTTTAACTTAAAGTTAATGGAAGAAGACTACTGTGGTATCCCAGTGTAAGTGTAGCCTTTAGTCTTCTTCCATTAACTTTACGTTAAGGCTAGACTTACACTGGAATACCACAATAGTCTTCTTCCATTAACTTTACGTTAAGGGTAGACTTACACTGGAATACCACAGTAGTCTTCTTCCATTAACTTTACGTTCTGTGGTATCCCAGTGTAAGTGTAGCCTGAACGTAAAGTTAATGGAAGAAGACTACTGTGGTATTCCAGTGTAAGTCTAGCCTTAACGCAAAGTTAATGGAAGAAGACTACTAGGTGTCCCATTGTAGGTGTAGCCTTAACTTAAGGATTGTAGTAGGCGTCTGTTGTGGTATTCCAGGGTAGGTGTAAGTTTTAGGTTAATTATTGTGATATGAGACGGATGTAGTATACTAATGTAAAATGTAGCCTTAACTTAAAGATCGTGGCAGAACAGTAATGTGGTATCCAAGTGTAGATGTAGCCTTAACGTAAAGTTTGTGGTGGAAAACTATTGCGGTATTCCAGAGTAGGTGTAAGTCTTAGCTTAACGATCGTGGTAGGAGACTCCTGTGGTATACTAGTGTAAGGTGTAGTCTTAACTTGTAGCTCGTGGTAGAACTTTTCTGGGGAAGAGGAGAGTTTACACATATGTAGCATAAATATTATATCAGAATGATGATCGACATAAGATACACTGGTATAACCTTAATAAAAAATTCGTTGCAAAATGCTCTTGAGAGCATTGGTATATACTTAATTGAACGAACCGAATGAAAGGTTATTCTTCTTTTATAGTATATTTCCGCTTGACATCTTGCAACTAAGTTATGTCAGAGCAGCTCCCACGATCCTGTTCATTCTTTTAGTTTGATGAGCTTCACAGGAACTTTGAATCGACCTGATCTTTTCAAGATTTTTTCAACGACCGCTAATGTAAGTCTTCCCCTGTCTAGGAAAACGTCTATTTCAACATGTTTTTTAACTGTTCATGCAAAAATTGCTTTAAAAGTAAAGCACGTTAAATTAGAGACTATTTTTCTACGTGCTTTTGACTATCATGTCTAATACCTTTTGAAACATCTAATAGAGCAGCAAATCAACTGCGATTTATCAAATAATATTGTGATCTGCAAATATAGGGCGGTAAGTGTTCAATCCAATAAAACAAATTGTACTTAAAAATTAAGGCTAAAAACTATTTTAAGCCATTATAGCTTATTTTTCTAAAATAACGGTCTGGGAGTGGACTAGTGGCTAACTTACTGAGCAATGTGTCAAAAAGTCCAAGATTCGAGACACGATATATCACTGAACACTTCTTTGTTTTAGATCTTCGTACAAAACCATAATGGCAACTACCTGCTTTACATGTCCTTAGTTCTGAACTGATAGACAAGGTAGAAGGCAGCTAACCAACAGCATTCACCACCAATGCTTGGGCTATTCTAAAAGAATATTAAGATCTGACCGTTATTCTTATAACCCACCCCTGTCTCCAAAGTGTGGTGCGCATTTTGTGACTACGAAACGCGAACCAAAGACCTTCAGGTTTACTTTCCAGCAGCTTAACTACTAGGACACGCCCGGCACCATGTTCTCCCTGTGGGGGTGTTGTAACTTTGACAAAGCTACTATTTGATTACGAAAATTATAAAGATAATATTCAAATGCACAACCTGCCGGTAAAAAGATAAAGTTCGAAAATTTATTATCCTTTCCTTTTACTAGCAAACTGTTCTTTTTAAAACTTTCTCTGACTCTACTTGATAAGAATGACTTTAGAGAGCATTTAACGTGTATGTTATACAGTTATTATTTATGTACATAGATAGAGCATTTAATGTGTATGTTATATAGTTATTCTTTATACAGATAGATAGAACATTTAATGTGTATGTTATACACTTATTATTTCTATAGATAGAGCATTTAATGTGTATGTTATACAGTTATTATTTATATACACAGATAGAGCATTTAATGTGTATGTTATATAGTTATTCTTTATATAGATAGATAGAGCATTAATGTGTATGTTATACACTTATTATTTCTATAGAGATAGAGCATTTAATGTGTATGTTATACAGTTATTCTTTATAAAGATAGATAGAACATTTAATGTGTATGTTATACAGTTATTATTTCTATAGATAGATAGAGCATTTAATGTGTATGTTATACAGTTATTATTTCTATAAATAGAGCATTTAATGTGTATGTTATATAGTTATTCTTTCTACAGATAGATAGACCATTTAATGTGTATGATATACAGTTATTCTTTGTATAGATAGATAGACCATTTAATGTGTATGATATACAGTTATTCTTTCTATAAATAGATAGAGCATTTAATGTGTATGTTATACAGTTATTCTTTATATACATAGATAGAGCATTTAATGTGTATGTTATACAGTTATTCTTTCTATAGATAGACACATGTATTATTATTATTCGTTTTTGCAAGATCTAAATTATTTGATGTTGAAAACATCTCATGTGGACAAAAATATATGGATAATGTTAAACCATTCTTACTTAAATTAAATAATTATAGTTTGCGCATTCTAAAAAAAAACAAGCAATAACATGTTTCTACCAGGAGAATAATGCAAATATAATTTGTTGATTTTTTACTAAATTTCATTAACACGTATCACTGCTCTATGTTGGAGTTAAAATAGATCTTATATTTATATACTTACATTTCCAAGAACCAAACAGTTATAGTGTATGCCTGGTTAAATTTCAAGACATATATAGAAGTTATTCAGAGAAACTGCTACTGATCTGATAAGATTTTCAAAAGAGTGTTACCTCTCATGAAACTTTATTTCCAAAGATAACCTCACGAATATCAAACGATGTGACTTTCATAAAAAATCATTTCGCTATCTATGCAATTTTCGCATATTTTAAGCAACAAAGCATTTGCGTCACATATTGATTTAGAAATGTTAAGTTGAGATTAGGTTTCTTAAGATAATTTACTGTCTTTTTATGACGTATTTACTGACTATAAGTTGACTCATTCTGAGTAGCTCGTCCGTATTTTATCCAAATATGTTTTCTTGGAGATATGTAGCACTGCTATTAACTGTAGGCTCGTCGGTGCTATATTAATAACATTTCATTAATATTTCTTGCTTTTAATATCACCGTCTTATCCGAAAAGAACATTAGTTATTTAATCATTTCATAGCTATATATAAGAATATTCAACTGTATTAAAAAACAGATAAGTAAACAAAAGCTGTATCATAATATTCTAATAAAAGTAATTATAATGTCTGTATATTTTCTAGTGCTTAATTCTTACTTTAAATAAATAAAATTACAGGAAATGTACCTGGCAATTCCGGACTTTACAAGAAGGCTTACAACGTTTCTTTTACTATTTTGTTTGATTTAAAGGTACCCGTGATACTCAAGGCACTAAACGTTATTTTCATTTGACGTCGGTTCCAATATTCTCGCTCATTTGAGCCCTTATTTGCGACACCAAGGCTGTGAAATGGCTGCCAAACTCGATCGGTGCCTCCCTTCACTCTAAGCATAGAAAATAACGTTCTTTAAGAGTAAATAAATGAATAACTATTTATATTTCACCGTTATTTTTTCATACATAATGGGATAAGCACTATAAATTAAGTAGCTTTCAACACTTTTTAAGTCATAAAGCTGATGTTTGAGTCATGACCTTTGACGTACGATACATGACCTCCTATAATAATTTCATGGTTGACTGAGATGAATGAATAATGGTTTTAAAATATATATATATATATATATAGCTAAATAATCTAGCCCAATGTAACACACGGAAATGTGGACGAGATGCACAAAAGTCATAGTACTTGCCATGGGTATTTAATAGAAATATTATATTCATTACTTTTTCTCCGAGCACAATTTTTGAGTTAGATGTTTTTCAATATCGTTTTGTACTTTTGATACTCTTGACGGAGATTACTTTCTGTAGGTAATAATATAGTGTTGAGAAAAATATATTAAAATAGCATTTATATGAATTAATATTGCAGCTTCAAAATTCACGCCCTTTGCTTCGGCCTAGAATAGGAAAGGGCCCCCAGTGGCACAGCGGTATGTCTGCGGATGTACAACGCTAGAAACCGGGTTTCGATACCCGTGGTTGGCAGAGCACAGATAGCCCATTGTGCAGCTTTGTGTTTAACTACAAAACAAACAAACAAACAGACTAGAAAAGAATGTTAAAAGAGGGAGTACCATGAGAAAAAAAAAAGTTGTCTTCTGACCTGAATAATAACAGTTTATGGACACTTAAAAAAATTTTGCTATTCTTGTTTTTTTATTGTCACACAATGGTTTATCTCAATAAATTAAAAAAAATCCATTAATTAAATTTCAAAACTGTTGGAAATAATCTAACACGCAAAGAGTATTGAACTCATTAAGATTTTTCACTATTTTGTAACGGATACCCAATGTTTACCACATCAGTAAAAGTTGCTTCAATGGAGAAAATGAACGTTCTCTCAAGAAGATATTATTATTATGCTATACGAGCAGGTGTAAATACAGCGTTATAAATATTTACACGTGAACTTTCGAGTATCGTTAATAATATCATAAATATATCAAGACTAACATTCTGCGATTTTTTACTTACTAATTAGTAAAGAATGTACTCATCCAAAAGACCCGCCAGTAGAGAAAGTTTAATCAAATATGTATTGAAAGTTCACATTTAATGATCTGTTTAGGCTAAATTATAATTTTTATATTTCTGTTTATAAACCAGACATATGTGTGAAGGTTTCAGTGTTTGAAATGAGCTAGTCATTATTGATCAGACACAAAATGTAGATATGTATACAGAGTAATCCGAGATCAGGTAGAACATAAGTCACAAAGACCTTCTACATAGAAGAAGAAGCATCAGCAGATGATATTATAGTAAAAAGCAGTCTCATCCTAATTTTTTTGCACTCGTTGATTTGGTGCCAGGTTTAAGAGAGGCATTTTTCTTAGAATTCCTTTCTTTGAAACCTGTGGTTCTATAAAGAACCTAGATGGCTTGTTATATCACATTTTACAAACAATATATGATAACTAGTAAACTTCTATCTAGATAACATTGAAGACAGCTTACACAAGTAGAAGTTCTATATGTTTAATATCGATTTAAACCAAAAATATCAAAAGCAATACTTTACGTTTTCTTTTCAGCAAACGTGTAAAGACACAATATGACGTTTTATTCATCAATTGTATTTAAACTACCGAAGGAAGAGTAAGATACAGTTATTTTATTTCTTGGACTTGCACATTAATAATGCACCTTAAAGTAATTTATATTACTAAAATATGATACATTGATGCATTTATTCTACGTTTATTTTACAGAAAGTTTCAGTTTAGAAACAAATTGAAATTTTAAACTGTATTAACGTTCTGTTTAAGTGCACACGAAAAGGGAGAAAAGCCAGTTTTTAGTTTGAAAAAAAAAATCTCAATTTGAAATTCTAAGGAAATACATCTACACCGAGGAAGGTGTATAAATTATTCACTCTTGGCACTACTAGTAGAAATTGCGTATGGGAGCCGACTTTGAATTCGTTTAATGTTTTATTAGAATACCTCGTCTTTAATATTTTGCTGAATAATACGAACCGCTCGTGTTACACTATAGCTTTGAATGTCTATTACACCGTTCGAAATGTCTGCGCTGGCCACTTTTACCATGCTAATCATAATCGTTACCAATAAATATTTTTTTTTGTGTAAAAATCTGGTTACTTGTATATAGCAAAAACCCATGCCTTCTTTTATCATAACCATGTAGAGTTGATGCTGAGATATTGTAGATACCTGCTGTAAGAGTGCCCGTATGTACTTTATTAAAAAAATTATTATTTTAGGAAGTGTAATACTCAAATTCGTAGAAGAATAACTAGTTTTTTTGTTCGTATTTGGAATGCATAAGAATAAGAAATTTAAAAACACCTGGAAATTTAGAGATGAATAAAGACCATTGTTTCGACGATAATTTCTCCTTCGTTGTCATGGTTAGTAGTCTGTACGATAATTTCTCCGTTGTCATGGTTAGTAGTCTGTATGATAATTTCTCCTTCGTTGTCATGGTTAGCAGTCTGTACGATAATTTCTCCTTCGTTGTCATGGCTAGTAGTCTGTACGATAATTTCTCCTTCGTTGTCATGGTTAGTAGTCTGTACGATAATTTCTCCGTTGTCATGGTTAGTAGTCTGTACGATAATTTCTCCTTCGTTGTCATGGTTAGTAGTCTGTACGATAATTTATCCTTCGTTGTCATGGTTAGTAGTTTGTACGATAATTTCTTCTTTGTTGTCATGGTTAGTAGTCTGTACGATAATTTCTCCTTCGTTGTCATGGTTAGTAGTCTGTACGATAATTTCTCCGTTGTCATGGTTAGTAGACTGTACGATCACCTAAGTCTAATTATTAATTAGTAACTGGCTTGTTCTATCTAATTAAAAAATATATTACTTATTTACAATTAGACTTAGGTGATCGTGAATAATAACAATAATGAACAATATCAACGATTAATCAGGTTGTCAGAAACATATCCTAAGTACCTGATAATAATTTTCTGCGTTTTTTATCAGTTAAATGTTAACATGTACTAGACAATTATACTGGTTTAAAATACTTCATGACAGTTTTAGATTACAAGATATATTGATATAATTTCATATGATCCCTCCTAATTTAGTATGGAAGCTGAAAAAGCTGTTGCATGAACACGACAAACAACTTAAAAGAAATATATTTTTTTATTCTAACTGATTGTTCGTCTTACGCATTTTTCAAGGGTCTGTGAACGTCCCCGGTTACAAAATCAGTAAAAAAACGAGATATGTGACAGTCAAAACGTATCAACTTAATAGATTGAAACTTTTTCTCAACTGGCAGATTTGTGGTTTTGATTTCCGCGTGGTCTTAGAGTGGTGTGCCGCCATTAAAAATGGTTATCTTGTACTTATAATGCAAACAATTCTATCTCTTCAAATTAATGTTCACTTATTTTCTTCTTTTTTGTTATTGTATTTTTCTATTGATGCTTCGACGGTGGACCAAACACATGAAACACAATGAGTACAACACCATTTACCAATAAGATAATCTATTAACACCTAGTGGAGGCAGCAAATAAAATACCATGTATATACTGTATAACATTTAATGATTGTTGTGTAGTTTATACTTTAGTGCTAAGTGGAGACACTAAGTGAAAGACAATGCACATATATCTATATATATTGTATACTAATTGTGTACTTTATCTATTAGTGCTACGTAGCATGCATTAGACACATTTCATCCCAATCTCGACCATACGCATGTTGGTAATATTTTATCATATTTGTTTATTTTCAGAGCTTTATTAATAAGCTTCTTCCGCGTATTAAGCTTCATATAAACAACTACACATTCAAAAATAAAAAAATAATGTGTAATGACAACTGTCATGTATTTAAATATACATTCGTTCCCAGACGGTTGGTTCCCACGCTGCGATATTAAAGTTGTTTATATATACAGTGTACCATTAAATCACGAAATATCCACATGTTAATGTACATACATGATGCAAGTATAATATATATGTATACAGATAGGTTGATGGAAAGACATATTATCGGTTAAGCGTCTGTACTCTTATTAAAATGTAAACAACTCTATACAGAGCTTCGGTCATAACACTGTGAAAATGACTAAGAAACTATACATTATATATTAATTTTCTGTAGAAAAAAGTATATATACTTGTTCTTCGAACCAGAGTAATAATTTAAACAAAGAAACAGGTAGTTTCCACAATACTTTTATGAAGGGGTTTGATAGATTAGTATATATAAAACTGAAGTTAAATTTCACCTTTTCCTAAAACAACTAGCGACTTTATCTAAAAAAAGCTTACTATATTATATAATGTGTGTAACAGTTATTGATACTCTGGGGGTCTATATACGTATTTGTCTGCATGAGTGTGCTCGTAGAGAAAACAGTAATCACAAACCATATTACTCCTGAAAGATCTCTGTATATGTTCCACGAGCTATGTTGAGCCACCTACATTTTTTTCATACACGTGTTTTCCTATTATGTTAAGTAATGCAGTGTAAGAATGTGTAAGCTAGGTTGGATATTTTCATAATAAACGATTTTTTAAACTTCAAGAAGTTAAGTATTTATATAGATTATTTGGTAATCTCTCATTTATATAGAAAATAACATAAAACTTATTAAAATATCTTAACAATAATACTTTTAGTGTATATACTTATATAACATTAAACATTGTAAATTATTCTTAGATATAATATAATCTGTAAGAATCTATTTTGTTAGATGTGAAGAAATGACCATTTGATTAAATGATTTTAAACTTCCCGACGGTAAGAAATGGTTGTATGTGAGTGGAAATCTCGTTTTCAGGATTTTAAACTTCCCGACGGTAAGAAATGGTTGCATGTGAATGGAAATCTCGTTTTCAGGATTTTAAACTTCCCGACGGTAAGAAATGGTTGCATGTGAGTGGAATCTCGTTTTCAGGATTTTAAACTTTCCGACGGTAAGAAATGGTTGTATGTGAGTGGAAACCTCGTTTTCAGGATTTTAAACTTTCCGACGGTAAGAAATGGTTGTATGTGAGTGGAAA
>NW_013665813.1:608950-610978 GCF_000517525.1 Limulus polyphemus | reverse complement strand
AGTGGAAATCTCGTTTTCAGGATTTTAAACTTTCCGACGGTAAGAAATGGTTGTATGTGAGTAGAAATCTCGTTTCCAGGACGGACATACTCACATGTAAAACACTTTTGTACAAGTAGTTTGATATAATTCCTTACTGTCTTCTGAAAAAGTAAGTGTACAATTTCACGTTTTGATGCTGCCGCTACTGTACTTGTTGAGATATTTCTATATATTATTCAAGAGAACATGATTTAGAAAACAAATCATAAGACAAAAAAAATATGTGGATAGATAGTGAAATATAAATAATTAATAAAATAATTAAAACTGGGCCAGTGTAGAAATAATTGAGCTTATGTACATTGGGTGTAGGTCTAAATGATGTACAGAAATTAGAATCACCTGCGCAATACATGCTCAAAATCAAATTTCAATAAACTCAGTGTCATGAAATTAAAATACAAACAATTAACTATAACAGAATAGAAGTAAGTATATCTATCAAAGAACCTGACGTCTGTAACTATACCCCACAAACCTCTCAGGGGGAGACTCATAAACCTTCATAAACTTCCATAACATTAGACAACGTTGGGGAAAAAGTACCAAACGTAATAGGGTTTGAAAAATACTTGTTATGAAATATATCAAACCATGTATTCATACATTCGAGTTTAACTTTTCATTAACGAAAATACAGTAGATTAAAGAAGTTAATAATGTGAGGAAACCTGATGAAAGCTTCGGTCATAAATATTGAAGAAGAGGGGTAAAGTAGGAAAAGTTAAGTTGCATCTGGAAAACAACAACAACAACAACAACAGCAAAAAACGAAAACAGACAAACGAAAACAAACCGTTAAAAATAATTTGCTCAAAAAAGATTTAATCACTGCTCCAATTTGGTTGGAGAAAGCGTTACATAAGTACATAGTAATTGTTAGAGAAAGCGTTACATAAGTACATAGTAATTGTTGGAGAAAGCGTTACATAAGTACATAGTAATTGTTGGAGAAAGCGTTACATAAGTATACAGTAACTGTTGGAGAAAGCGTTACATAAGTATACAGTAACTGTTGGAGAAAGCGTTACATAAGTACATAGTAGTTGTTGGAGAAAGCGTTAGATAAGTACACAGTAATTGTTGGAGAAAGCGTTACATAAGTACATAGTAATTATTGGAGAAAGCGTTACATAAGTACACAGTAATTTTTGGAGAAAGCGTTACATAAGTACACAGTAATTGTTGGAGAAAACGTTACATAAGTACACAGTAATTGTATATATGTCAAATTAGTAAAGTCGATATGGGGAAAAAAATTGATTTTTTTTTTCACAATATTGAAATATATATAAACATCACATACTTTATTAGAATAGAAATGGGGTACGGTGGTCATTGAAGTATTTTGAAAAATATTTTTATTCAACTTAGACATATCGTTCATCTTTTCAGTTGTTTATTTTTAGCCACGTCATTCTACTGTTTATAATATTTGCACAGGTCTAGTTTATATAGATCATTTGAATTATACTTAAGTTTTAATAGTTAAGCTCTAGACAGAGATTCATAGTACAGAGCCCTACATGATCTGTACGAACAGTTTTACGTTGTTGATATTCTAACACCGTCAAGGGTAACGAAGATCAGGGAAGTAGGAGGATGCTCACAAATAATTTGATTCACTCATAATTATTATCGTTTTTAGCTCAAGGACTCTAAGTAGCACTGCTTCAAATTCAGTTTAATTACAAAATGTATTTAATTAGGAGGCGATAGGAAATACAAGGTATGTGTGGTGATGACACAGAGTGGAATAAATTAGTACAAAAAGCAGACAACAATATATATATAAATACATTCTATAAAAGAAAGAGTGACGCTTAGGGTGTTACTAAAAATATTATTATATACTCAGCAATACAAGTGTAACACAGAATAGCTATCTATTTAAAGCTTACTCACAGAACTAGGAATAGACTTATACTGCAATTAGATTACACGTGTTATATTCTCAAGAAATCACATGAAAAGTTCTGCAATTAG
>NW_013665813.1:597011-608289 GCF_000517525.1 Limulus polyphemus | reverse complement strand
AGATTACATGTGTTATATTCTCAAGAAATCATATACAAAGTTCTGCAATTAGATTACATGTGTTATATTCTCAAGAAATCATATACAAAGTTCTGTAATTAGATTACATGTGACAGACGAACGCTCCGACAGACACCACGGTTAGCAATATATATAAAACAAAGCACATTTCCAGACTGTATAAAAATCTTTGTTGTCATTGTAATGAAAGCAGCGAATAGATTTGAAGGCCGGAAGAGAGGTCGAAGATACCTCAGGATCTTATAAACATTCTGATTATAAGCGCATAATATTCGTGTCGGCCTGCCCTTCTTTGCCTGTGACGTAAACATAATTCTACCAAATACTCATTTATTGGCGTAAGTTAAATGACTTACTCTGTAACATATAGTTTACGTGGTGGATCAACAGGTACCTGAAACTGAGGAGTGTGGTTAAGCATTATATTTAACAGTGTCTTTTTTTTCTTACCTCTTATAGATACAATGCTATATATTTACTTTAGTTCTTTTCTGCACTATTTTACTCTTAACCCAACAGTGCCAAAACAGATATTTATATCAAAATGAATTTCTATTTATAATTAAAACAAACGCAATAAATACTAATCATATGTATTGGTTGAGAGTAAGCTTCGAACACTCAACATTAATGTCAATTAAACCAGCTAGGTGTAAAAGTAAAAAATAAATAAAATGGTCATTCAACTTTTATGCTCTATGGGCATCATTAATGCCATGATGCATTGTATCTCCCATTTCACTCCTGCTTTATGATATTGAGGTTTAATGTAAGAATAAACTACTCCATTCTGTCTATCCCTTCTTCTTCATCATGTAATGTGTTATACAGTTTAGCACGGTGGGGGCGAGCAATATCATCTATTAGGATAATGCTAGAACCAATTACATCAGCGTAGGAGCGCGAGTTGTCTTCGGATGTGGTCCTTATAATATGCATCATCAATAGTATCATTACAATAGTATCAGCAGGTACATAACAACTGTGGTAAACAAAATTGACAGGTAATGGTCAACTGATTGATAATACTGTGTAAATACATATATCCAAACAACTGTACCATTAACTTGTAGAGGTGCCAAATTCTGTCGATGACACTTTTAGACATTTGTAGTCAATTGCGACTGTTCCTTGAGGTTGGAAGGCTTCCATCCATTCGATAGATCACCGAAATCTTCCATTCATTCGATAGATCACCGATAGTTTCCATTCATTCGCTAGATCACCGAAAGCTTTCAATAGATCACCGAAAGCTTTTATCTATTCGATAGATTACCGAAAGCTTCCATTCATTCGATAGATCACTCAAAGCTTCCATTCATTCGATAAATCACTCAAAGCTTCCATCCATTCGCTAGATCACCGAAAGCTTCCAATAGATCACCGAAAGCTTTTATCTATTCGATAGATCACCGAAAGCTTCCATTCATTCGATAGATCACTCAAAGCTTCCATCCATTCGCTAGATCACCGAAAGCTTCCAATAGATCACCGAAAGCTTTTATCTATTCGATAGATCACCGAAAGCTTCCATTCATTCGATAGATCACCGAAAGCTTCCATTCATTCGATAGATCACTCAAAGCTTCCATTCATTCGCTAGATCACCGAAAGCTTCCAATAGATCACCGAAAGCTTTTATCTATTCGATAGATCACCGAAAGCTTCCATCCCTGTGGTTGTAATAATAACAACAAGAGAAAGAAGATGATGTGAGACCACAGTATATGCATAAGTTCAATCACCGATTATTTGCTATTTTACATCACATAATTAATCGCAAGATTCCTGGATTACTTATGAATAAACCAAAATGGTAAGTTAATGTTATTTCGTAAATGTCTTTGCCATAGCTATGATATTACATTTTAATATTTTGTGTTTATAGCTTTTCTCAGAGGTAGTAGTTGTGCTATTTATTGAAAATATTTTCTCATTATAGTAATTATCATTACTTTTATATAGGTAAGTTTGAGTATATAACAATTTGCAACATTTTTCGTTTATCTTGCTAAGAATAATATCGTCAAAACATTACCAAAGAAACTTCAACGTCATTGCTACCTAAATGTACATATATGGGTATATGACATAACAGGAAAGTGAATTCGAGAAATAATGTAGTTTTTATCAATAAAAATATATAACTATGCATTAAAAACTTTATTGTAGAATAGAACTAAGGCCACACACACTGGATAAATGATGCAATCTAAAAATTATTTAATATATTTTTATCCAACTTACTTGAAGTACGAATGAAGTATTCTTCAAAAAATAAAATGGAATGAATTTAGAGATGTATCATTACTTCAAGGAAAATGTTTAGTGAATTAGTTTCATTGGTAAACATACCGCTTTTTACATTCCGTAGAACATTTGCATCCTCAAATGAAAAGTGATCAGATGAACTAAATTGTCTGAAAATGTACAATTGCCATAAGAGATATTCAATAATGTTTATCCTTTCCCCATTATGGTTACTTTGCCCCATTCCTCTGTCATTGCAATCTTAAGCTCCTTGACGTCGCCTGGGAGGTTAAGTTATTGACTATTACAGCATCTAAGGAGCTTCCAGAGGCTTAGGTCAACAATGTTTGCTTGCTAATAGTTGACCTTTATAGTTTATTGTTAAAGATTGTTCATGACAATTTTGGCAGAATAACAACTGGTATTATATCGCATCAGGATAAGCTCTGATCATATTTCATTTCGGAAAATGAAAAAGGAAAATACCACTAGATCCAGTATCAGGTCATTATAACACGAAGCTGCAAACTATTTTTAGAAAGTACTATGAAGTGCAGATGTGTTCGTACTGGTACTTCTCCTTTCATACGTTCTGTCTTAGCTTTCATAATGACTGTGGTTATGTGTAGGGATAACTAGAGAGCGTTTCTCCAACTGCATGGTAGTTGAGCATTGAGGTTGATTCTCGTATGGTGCAGCATAACAGCCGTTTTATATGCACGATGATCTTTAGTTGCCTTGATTACTGTGCGTTATCGGCACGAGGTCTTGGAAACTACCGCTAGGCATTTCGTTGATGTCATTGAACTTAATTTCATTTGGATGGACGATAACGTTTGTCCCCAGCGTACACGATTCGTTAGCGATTACCCTGAACAGGATATTATTGTGGGAATAGACTTAAAAGCATTATTTTCCTGTTTTTAACTGGGATTGACTTTACTTTACCCACAGAATGCCCTCAATTTAAAAGAAGAACCTTTTCGTTTGGATGAAATGGATAAAAATGTATTAGATATTCATCCAGAAACTCATGCCGGGTATGCAGTGACGTTGTAAAACAGTTTTGGTTGCTCGAATATGCTTGCTATTAAGGTGGACGTAAACCTGTGATATTGCTTCAGGTTGTTTTCAAACTAGAGATTGCGGGTAAGAGTGTTTTGTTGTAGGGCATTGTCATGCTTGCATCTTGACTTTTTATGCTTCTGCCATAAAATATCCATTATTAATTCATCTTAGTACAATTAGTATTTAAAGCATACATATTTGCATATTATGCATTACATAAAGTTTTCCTGATTTAAATAGTAAATTCTAGTTTGTATAAGTCCAGAAGTCTACATTTGAGATTTTTTATAAAGAAAAGGCTTTTCCACTTCCAAACTTGCTAATAATAATTTTAATTTTCAATATGAAACAGAATAATCTTTCAGTAAACAACAAAAAGTCGAATCGTGATCATCTGAGAATTGAAATTCCCACTCATATCAGTCCTCATCACAAATCAATATTAAACCTTCACAAACAAGGCCTAGACGGGGAATTGTATATTGCAGAAGTCTTAGCCAGCTCTAAGTTACTTTGTTACCAGTAATAAATTATAAAATGTTGTTTGATTTACGACTCTTTACAGGAATACTGTGTTTTTGGATATCTTATATATAATTATTTAGTTTTTCCACATAGAATATCAGTCTTATAGTTCTACACTTTAAGTAATTAGGTTGAAAAGCTGGCTGGAACTGTACTTCATCCAAAAACAGGCGAACCATATGCTAACTATAACTTTAGGTATGAGAATTATATAAATCAGTTACAATTAATCCTGAACTAAACACCCATAGCACACACATATATAATTCAACAAAGCCAGGTTCTGAAACCGAATCAACGTCAAAGCGTGCTAGTTAATGATATTACATTTACGTGAATTAAAAGTAAGAATTTGCTTAATAAATATTACTTATTACTCAGAAGAAACAGAGATTTAATTATATTGTAGTTTTAAAAGTTTTTATTAATCAGTTAACTTCGTAAAAGCAGTTGCTTGAGGAAGAACATTTATACGTAGGAACCCAATATTACCTTAGCTTTTAAATTTGATACGTAATTCTCCAAGGTGAGTAAGGGATAACTTGCAACGAGTTAAATATTTTAACAAACAACCATAATGTAGGATGTAAAGTCAAGAAGATCCAATCCTAACGTAAATAATTAACGTGAGATGGAAAATACGGAATAATTCTTAGAAATTATACAAGAGAATCAGCTTGACGTATAAATTATTATTAAATATAATAACTGAATTTTATACATAAGTGATCACTATTATGCTTAAGAGAGAGATAAAAGATAATGAAACTATATTTATATTCTCATATTTGGAATAGCGTATTTACATTCAGATTAAATATGTTTGTACAAAAGCGTTGCGTTGTATTAGTCGTATAAATATGATAAAATATTTCATAAATTAAAATTCGAGACGATAAGTAACAATGTTCAATGAAACTGAATTGTTTACTGAAATAATGACATTCGGACATCAGAGTTACAGCTTTCAGTGAAATGCTATAGTCTTTAAAAAAATGAAATTGGATCCCCCAATGCAATAACGTTCAATGAAATTGCATAGTTTTCTTAAGAAAGTCAATTCAAGCTGATATACAACACCGATTAATGAAATTACACAGTTTTCTAAATAAAAGAAATTCGCTTCCTAATGCAACTCCTTCCATCGAAACTGTATCGTTTTTGAAGAAACGAAATTTGAAGCCTAAAACAACACTGTTTAATGAAAGCGTGTAATTTTCTAAAGAAATTAAAATCAAATCTCATATCTAGTAATCGAACAGTTGCACAAATTAATTGAGCTGGTAGCAAAGACTCGTCCCTTCAGTTGGTGAGAACTTTCGCTGGTTTGCATAGACTGTGTATTCAAAATGAACATATTTAAAGTAGAATTATATAAGAAACATGTTGTAATGATAAAAGGGAATTAATGTGCGATATAATACTAGAACATTTCTTTATAAAAACAGTATTCTGCTAAATTGTAGGATTTAGCAAATAAATTATTTTGAACGGCTAACAATGTTTTTCTGTTAGCTGCAGTAAGCTTGAGGGCTTATGGCATCAAAATAGAGTTCGATTCATGCAGTGGGTACAGCACACGCAGCCCATTGTGCAACATTATCCTTAATAACAAACAAGCATATTTAAATATGAAATTATTTGTATATATAGATATATTTCTGTCATGGTTCATTTCTTACATTGAAGTGTTCTATGTATATAATGATTTGTATAATTCCTTGTCGCACAAACAAAGCTTAACATCAGTAATATGTTCTTAATGTAAAGTAAACCACTTGTCAATGTTACTTAGCAACTAGTATTCTCTAACGAAGTAAGAATTCAATGTTACTTAGCAACTAGTATTCTCTAACGAAGTAAGAATTCAATGTTACTTAGCAACTAGTATTCTCTAACGAAGTAAGAATTCAATGTTACTTAGCAACTAGTGTTTTCTTTAAGGTAGTAAGAATTCAATGTTACTTAGCAACTAGTATTCTCTGTAACGTAGTGAGAATTCAGTGTTAATTCGCAACTAATATTATATAAGATATGTTAAAATGTTAACTGTTATAGTGTTCTTACTTCGTTAGAGAATATTAGATGCTAAATAGAGTTGGATGTATTTTTAATGGTTTATAGACAATAATAGCTGCAAGACAATTCATAGTTTGTAATGTAGTTTAGATACTGAATGATAAAAAAAGTCTTTCAAGATATGTTGTCTTAGAATTAAAAATGTAAGATGAAATTAAGTGGATACTCGTAAGACTTGGTAACACCGTAAAATATGAACATTTTCTTTGAGAAGATCTATCTATATATATATTCGTGATACTAAGAAATCACAAGAATAAAAGGTAACTCATAAAACTGAAGCGTTTTTATCCCTGAAGAAGGAAGGTTTATTTATGTGACTTGTATACGTTAGTTATGTGACTTGTATACGTCTATCTTTCTCGATATGTATCTATCTATCTGTTTCTTATACACATATAGTCATCTTGTTTCTCTTTCCATCTATCTAGGTATTCATTAATTTATGACACAACTATGTTTTTCTTTTATATCTATGTATATGATAAACGGAATAGCTCGAATATTAATATGCCTTAAACTGCACTCTGAGAAATAAACCAAAGTTTTCATAGTAAATAGTAGAGAAAAACAAACGAAAATATACCAACCAAGGAAACTAACTTCACTATAAGCGCGAGTATAACTTCTAGAATGACCCACACGTGAAAGGGAAGGAATTTCTAAGTTATCTATACAAAACACTGAAACGTTGCCTTGATCGTTGCGTATAAAACTCCATTGAATTTTGAAAGAGAATGTAAAGAAGCTTACATAAACTTTACTCAAAGAACATTTGCTGTTCCCCGAAGTGATTAATTGTATAATAAAATCGTTTAGCTATTCTGTAACGCAGTAAACTCAAGTGAGGAACTATCCACTGTTATGATTCTATACAAAATTAAACAATATACTAACATCACCAATGAAATATACAGATAGGATCTGTAAGTTACGGCTTTCTTATTCAATAGCTTTTGTTTATATTTATTACCATAACAACTACTGATTTTAAAGGGAGTGATATTACAACTCTTCAGTTAATACATGATTAATTTTTTATGTATTTACAGTAGAAGTTTTTTATCTAACATTCTGAATATACAAAAACGAATGTTATATCTCACAGAACACAATACGTTACAGTTCAAGAAGAAATGTTACTGAAGGTTCTCTTTATTTTCATCTTTTTTTTTCTAGATTGTAGTTGCTAGCACGTAGAATTAATATCACAGAAGTTAAATTTGTTTCGAACACTTTAGAAGAGTTTCGGTGAAACATATAATTATTAATTTTTCATAAACGTAAGCTAAGTATACAGATCAGAAGCTAAAAAAAATCTGATAGAAAACAACGACTCCAATTTTATAAAACGAAGTTATAAGATATACATACTGCAATAAATCAATAAACATCACATACACCTAGTTCCCACAATATCTCACGGGATTCGTCCTGCTTAAGAGATTGAGGTTAATTCTATGCAATAAATCAATAAACATCATATACACCTAGTTCCCACAATATCTCACTGGATTCGTCCTGCTTAAGAGATTGAGGTTAATTCTATGCAATAAATCAATAAACATCATATACACCTAGTTCCCACAATATCTCACTAAATTCGTCCTGCTTAAGAGATTGAGGTTAATTCTATGCAATAAATCAATAAACATCACATACACCTAGTTCCCACAATATCTCACGGAATTCGTCCTGCTTGAGAGATTGAGGTTAACTCTATGCAATAAATCAATAAACATCACATACACCTAGTTCCCACAATATCTCACGGGATTCGTCCTGCTTAAGAGATTGAGGTTAATTCTATGCAATAAATCAATAAACATCACATACACCTAGTTCCCACAATATCTCACTGGATTCGTCTTGCTTGAGAGATTGAGGTTAATTCTATGCAATAAATCAATAAACATCACATACACCTAGTTCCAACAATAGCTCACGGGATTCGTCCTGCTTAAGAGATTGAGGTTAATTCTAAACCATATGTTAAGCTAGCAATGCAAAATGACCCTCATAAATTTCAAATTAGTAATAAATAATAATAATAGTATTTCAGAGTATTATAAATAAGATAAGGAGTATTATAAAAGATATGTTGTTTACAGATATAGTGGAGATAACTAATGCGTTTGGGAAGTTTGTATAAAAGTACTGCCATTTATAAGTTTGGATTGTTTTGCACGAATGCTTCAAACAACATGCTAAGGTACTGTATATAACTGAGTTAATGTTATGTGCACATTTTTTAAGAGTTTCGATAAGGCAGACGCATGATACTAAAACGTGGCTTGAGAAGAGAACACGAACAAGTATTAGGAAATAAATTATCGCTAAATAAAAAATCTATGTAGGACTGGCTACTGATTTTTTAAAAAGGAACCTAACAAAATATGGATGGAAATGGATGCATCACTTGATCGGCTAATGATCACATAGTAGACTGAGCCGTCTCGACTTTACAGGGAAAATAAAATCCCTACATTACTAGCTTCCTCACTGGCAAAACAAACATAACCAGAATTTTCAATCGTAAAATGTCACTCTATGGGTAAAATAGTCATAAAAGTAATATTCTTTATTTCGATAGATAAAGTGATAAAGCCAGTAATGTGTTTTTTTTTATTCTTCATGTAAAGACGAGACAACTTAGTCTGCTATGTGATCATTAGCCGGATCAAGTGATATGTCCACTTCATGTAAAGACGAGACAACTTAGTCTTGTATGTGATCATTAGCCGGATCAAGTGATATGTCCACTTCATGTAAAGACGAGACAACTTAGTCTGCTATGTGATCATTAGCCGGATCAAGTGATATGTCCACTTCATGTAATAACGAGACAACTTAGTCTGCTATGTGATCATTAGCCGGATCAAGTGATATGTCCACTTCATGTAAAGACGAGACAACTTAGTCTGCTATGTGATCATTAGCCGGATCAAGTGATATGTCCACTTCTATCCTTATCTGGTTTGGTTTCTTTTTTTCAAGTTCAGTAGCCAGCCCTACATAGCTTTTTATTTAGCGATAAATGTTTTCCTAATACTTGTTTGTTTACTTTTTATAAGATGGCGTACGTGAGTTACTAGGTTATAGAGTGTATTCTAAAGCTCTATAAATTAGGCATAGAATAATAATACAATAGGTAATCAAAGACCGTGAAGACTGTTTTGTTTTATCAAGCGATGATAAAATTATAGTTATTGCTAGAAGTACGTAGATGCTAGGCCTTTTTAAGAAAGATGATGATAAACGAAAATATTAAATCTCGGTTTTAGCTATTCGCCAGTTCTCGACTTGTGGACGCTCTGGATAACTGAAAAGCAGCATATAGACCAGAGATAAAGCGACTATGCTAGGTAGTTCTTCATATCTCGCTTTTGATGGCCTGTAGAGATGAAAATTCGGATGACTTTTGTATTTCTTTAATACGGGCGTCCTTGCCATCCCTACATAGAAATTCCAGCGCACTCTCCGATTAGTTGGAAGGTAAACAATATGTACTGCTTCATGTTTCATAGGATCCATGGACTAAGCATGGCTCAGTGTTTAGAGTTCTGGACTGTAGATCTGTGGGTCCAATGTTCACGTCCCGTTAAAATCGCAAAGAAAAAAGAAGAAGCAAAAGCACATTCAGCCCTTTCTGACCACGTATTTGTTATAAGTGTGAGAGTCAAACCCCATTAGTTGGTTCAACAAGACTAGGTTAAGAGTTGATGGTGGTTGCTATTGACTATTAGTTCAGAATTAGGGACGCATAGGCAGATGGCTCTTGAGTAGGTTTGAGCAATTATCCCGAAACAAACATAGTCGTCAGGTTTATTTCAACAACCATATAAAACGTTTATTTCAAATACCAAGATGCATATTCATTATATGTTTGTATTATCATGAGACAGAGAGAGCTTCCTAAACCGACATATATCTTTATACTTATTTTCCAAAGCAAATTAAAGTGATTTATTTTGCTCCTTTTATTCTTATCGATAAATTTGTTATGCGTTACTTAAAAAGACCACCACCACCACGAACTAATTAACCCTAGAATTGGTAATTGATCGTACATACTTTTTGTCATCACAATATTCAGGAAATTATAAATAGCACTAAAACTCCTTTCAACAATAATTTAGTATTAGTTTGTTTGTTTGTTTATTTTGTAATTAAGCACAAAGCTACACAAAGGGCTATTTGGGCTCTGCCAACCACGGGTATCGAAATCCGGATTCTAGCATTGTAAGTCCGCAGACTTTGCCACTGGAGGGCTAATACTAAGCTTAAGCACTGGGGGCAATTTAGTATTAGAGGCAGTCAGTTGTAAGTGTAACATTGGAAGGTGTGATGGATGCAGTCACGACTAGGTTTATGTTGAAGTTAAAGCGACCAGAAAGAGAGAGAGGTCGTTTAAAGTAGGATACTTTGCTATTCTTAATTTAATCATTCTCCTACTTCATACAAGTTTGTCTTTTAGAAAATAACTTCATAACATCGACATGTTTTTGTAGCCTTTGGCTCTGAAAGACTAATTTTTATTCTATATATATCTTTAAGTTATTCCAAAACTGACATATATATATATATATTGTTTCATTCATTTTAGTTTAAAAACATCCATAATCAGAGAAAAATGTTTTCTAATGTTAATTGCCTAACTATTTTAATACGATTTTGTAAAATACATACTATTTATATGTATGGTTTAACGACGGGTACAAGTTTAGTAAGTTAATACTTATATGTATGGCTTAACGACTGGTAAAAGTATTAGGAGTTCAGGAGCATAATGAATGTTAAAGTACTTAACTGTTTATTAGTTTAAGGCTGAGTAATAAAAATCGTTAGGAGTTCTCATAAAAATCCCTCTTGTTGTAGAGCAGTTTTAGACAGAATATATTGTAATGAGTTTAACGTTTTATAACTTGCACGTGTATGAATGGTTCTAGAGATTAAAGTTCCAGTTGTTTCCCTTACATTTTCAACAATTTATTCATGCACATTGCTTTAGAAACAGACCGTATTTTGCATGAAGACTGTCATAGGACTTTATCCAATGTCTATTGTTTATTAAGGTCATTGCCAACCGTTGCACGACCTCGTTAAATGTGTTTTAGAAATATGATTTAGTAATTAAATAAGAAGTAATTCAGTCTCTTAGTTAAATTGTTAAGAGTGCTTGTTAAAGAAACAGTAAAATTTTGTAAAAAGTCCAAATACATATATTGTGAGTAGGCGTAATAATTACACCAGAAGTAAAAGCAATGATGCAACTACCTGTAAAAGAATTAAACAAACAGCAGTATTTTCAGAGATTATCTAGTTATCATTCAGT
>NW_013665813.1:594746-596068 GCF_000517525.1 Limulus polyphemus | reverse complement strand
ACTATCACTGATAAGTGACAGAAGACTACCGGTTTCCCTTGACTACTAGCACTGATAAGTGACAGAAGACTACCGGTTTCCCTTGACTACTATCACTGATAAGTGACAGAAGACTACCGGTTTCCCTTGACTACTAGCACTGATAAGTGACAGAAGACTACCGGTTTCCCTTGACTACTAGCACTGATAAGTGACAGAAGACTACCGGTTTCCCTTGACTACTAGCACTGATAAGTGACAGAAGACTACCGGTTTCCCTTGACTACTAGCACTGATAAGTGACAGAAGACTACCGGTTTCACTCAAATTTTCGTATCTACGCTTCACTTGCTGTCTTGTGACGAACAACAAACCGAGCGAGAAACAGTGTTACATTTCCTCTTCCATAACAACATCTTTGAAATGCGATAAAAATGGGAGATTTTTGGAAATCTTTTTAAACATTTTTATATATTTTAACTGTAGAAAAAAACTTCACCGATAAAAAAAGCCGATGTTGTAATAATTACAAAAACCTTTCGGTGAAATTGATTTTTTCACGTTTTTCTTTTAAACCGGTCATTTATAATAATTAATTCAGTTTATTTGTAACTAAGCACAAAGCTACACAATGGGCTATCTGTGCTCTGCCCACCACGGGTATCGAAAACCGGATTCTTGCGTTGTAAGTCCGCAGACATACCGCTGCGCCACTGGGTGGGGCAATTAGTTCGGAATAGATAGAATAGATGTCTGTCGTCAGATTTATGTCTCCCACCTTGAAAAACTATTTCTCAAAGCTTCAGGCCTTATAACATTAAAATTCTGTGTTAGATTCCCGAGGCGGTCACAGCATAGATAACAACTTTACAAGAGAATAATTTTTCGAAGTGGTAATTTTTGGTAAAACATTTTCACTCTTCAAAAAGTAAAATAAATGTTAAAAGCTTCACGTATTACTGACAAAGAAAATTAGCCAACAGAAGGAGGTTTTCAAGTAATTAGTAAATACGATGATATAAAAATGAATTTGATGTATGGTAAAACTAAAAGTAGCTGTATTGATATATATTCAACGTAAATAACTTCAAACATAAGTTTAGATGTATATACATATATATATATATATATATATGTATAGATTGTAGAGACGTAATTCATCAAAAGATATTGTATGTTTGGAGCTAAATTAACACCTTATTATTTTTCTACACATTGTTAATATTACTGTATTTAGTTTTAAGAAAACTCTGGGGCTGTTTTATTATTTTTTTTTCAAAAGAAAAATTAAAGGATGCAAAACTTCGTTTGTTTGTTTGTTTTGAATTTCGCACAAAGCTACA
>NW_013665813.1:590324-594434 GCF_000517525.1 Limulus polyphemus | reverse complement strand
TGTTTTGGTGGGATGGGGATGCATATAAGGCAAAATATTAAGAGATAGAGGTTTTGAATTTTAAAATATATTTTGTTTTGTTTTTCACAAAAGTATGTTATTACTCGTGTAATCGTATCAAAAACCGTTCTCGTATGTCGATATAAACCATACTTTTTCGTCAAATCAAAAGAAATAAGACTATGTCATAAAGCTACAAAGGAACTAACTGTCTTAACTCTGTTTATTATACAAGGCATTATAGTTCATTATAAGCGTTCAATTAAAACCTTAAACATGTAGGTATTTACATTTTAGAATGGAGTAGCTGTGTATGTTTGTATATTTTATCTCCCTTGTCGTGTTCGGAACAAACGTTCTAACAAGCAATACAAGAAGCCCCGAAGGAGGTTTTCGTTGCACTACTTTGAAGCTTTCTGTCTCATGTAATGAATAATTCAAACTATGTTTTTATTAAGCCATGGGACGGCAACAGCTCTACCGAAGAAACTATTGCTGTTAGATATCGTGTCGAGTACCACGTACGCCATTACTAAATTTGCTATCATTCGTCGTCGAACATGTTCTCTAGCTCTTTCCTAAGACTAATTGTGGTGTTTCGTAACGAAACTATTGCTGTTAGATATCGTGTCGAGTACACGTACGCCATTACTAAATTTGCTATCATTCGTCGTCGAACATGTTCTCTAGCTCTTTCCTAAGACTAATTGTGGTGTTTCGTAACAAAACTATTGAATAGAAAAGTAGCATAGTATATAAATAAATTTGTTTAATAATGTACTATATTACTTATTTAGGCATACCAGGTATTGTAAAGATGTAAATTCGCATCATTTACCGAGTTCAATTCTCTCTCTAGCATCTGATCCTGTTTATAAAAAACAGGGGTAATACTCAAGCGAAAGAGTTATATCGAGTAACTGAATCTAATATTTAGTACTGTATAGCGTTTACATTCCCACAAAACTCCTTGAAGGTATTTTCAATAAGTTATTGCAATACAATGAGCCTCGAAAGTCCTGAAAAATCGTTACACCAATCATGTTCAAGGATAATTATAGTTTTTTTGATGCGAAATAAGTGTTAAATTGCTTTACTAACATACCAAATATAAATATACCGCGAAAAAGTCTTCGTAAACATACGAAAATATTGTCTTCTTCAGACACTGAAATATTTTATTCGTAAGTGTTAAAGTGAGTAGTTTATATTCTTTTGTTTAATACAAATATATCAATCAGTTATTTCACACTTCATTATGCTAATTGTCTTAACTAGAATACAAATTAAAAATAAGACAATTCATATTATGCTAACAAGGTTTGGCTTAGTTATTTTTCTTCCCATGTAGATAGATAAATGCAATTCAGTTATTTATCGATATAACATTATTTTTTCAAGCTCTATTTCTTTAATATCGTATTACTTATGACTAAACTATATGTGTTAAAGTTGTTTTAAATCCAGAAACTTGAAGCATTTTTAAAGTATCTGCTCTTATAGCGTAAAAAATTTGTATTCTGCTTTCATATCTTATTCCAATAATCAAATATCCTATGGGAAAAAGTATATAAGTGAAAAGAGACACAGTAGTATAAGCAGAAAACAATCTGTAGTAAACACTTAAATCTAAGGCATAGGATTTGTAATTCTGAAAACATTGTTGGGCTAAGTATTCATAACAACAAGATGTTTGAGGCGTACGGTTTGGTGACTGTTCTTATTCCTCTTCAACTGTTTACACAATCTGCCTGATATTCATGTTAATTGTTTTGTAGATTCACAGTTTAATTTTCAGTTTGGAAGAAAGGCTATCTCTCTGCCTTTTTTGTATGTAATTTGGCAAATTACAAAACAGGTTTACCTATAGCGATTAATATTGATTCCTAGTTGTGAAGTTTGGAGAGATTTTGCGCTTGTTACACTAAGTCGGTTTCGTGATAAAAGTCTGTTTTCTTCCTAGTTGTTTCCAAAATATGCCACTTTGATTTTTCTCTCTATATATATTCTGACTTGATAGAAATGAACAAAAACCCTATAATTCAAGCGCTTTCGAAATGTGGACCTTTCTCTTTCAGGGGCAAACAGTTTGCCCCTGAAGAAGACAGGCCCAACATTCGAAAGCGCTCGGGTTATAAGGTTTTTATTCATTTCTATCAAGACTTCTTGAACCTACGTGTTTTCTAACATCATGAATATATTCTGACTTCATATAGTTATTTCAGAAATTCTGTCATATCATGTTTTTAAACTTTTTCGTAGAAGTATAACAGTCCCAGGTTTGGTATTCTAATTTTTATTCTTACATAACTCTTGAAAGAAAATACTTCTTTGTTGTGTTTGTAAAACCTAAAAATTTACTGCTGTTTTGTTTTCAGTTGAAGGCAACCTAGAAACTTTTAGTCCTTTGTTTAAATGTATCCGTATTTAATTTTTAACAATAGGTAAAGTTAATATAAATTTGAAAAAAAAACCTTATGCATAAATATAGCCTTCATAACTCAGATGTATTCAAGACTGGGTCTATTGGTTAGAACTTGAGATTTGTTGATGTTCTAATAACATTATTATCAATATATCAGATGTTTTACATTTGTAAGAATTGTGTGATTCCCAATCATTGAAACGCCAACAATAGCTGATAGCATAAAAATCTAACTTGTAAATGACTTAAATAAAATTGATAATAATTACAATTCATTTACTTAAGCTAGTTCACACAATAACATCAATTGTTCATAATTCCTGATTAGTAGCTCCTAACCACTATTATGTCTATCATATTCCAGCTAGCCTGATGATCGCTAGTACTAGGTAAAAGGTCTCTCCAGCACTGATTGTAGCAGTTGTACAGTAGTTGACATTTTATAAGATATTCTTTTTTCCTTTGACTCGCAAGTTCTTAGGATAAAATAACAAAATTTTAAAATGTTCCTTAAAGAAACGTACGTAATGCAGACGCATAGTAATATTACAAAGTTACTCCACACAAGATCGTGGCATCTCTAATTCAATAATATTACTATGATTTGTTTGTATATTTTCAGAACAAAGTCACATTGAGCCCAGATTTAGGGGTATAAGGCCTTAAACTTACCCCTGTCCCATCTAGGGACTGTTACTATGATAAAATACCAATTATATTTTATAGTAATATCTGAATATGTAGAAGCTCATTTTGTAATTATTTAAAAAAATTAGGATAAATTAATTTAAATGTTGATGTTTAATTGCAAATGAATAAAGACTGGCGACGAGATATATAATTTTTTTAAGTTGTTTGAGAGTAGTATATTGAGGGAAACGTAACATATTGAACATTTTTATACAACGGTAAGAAGACCAATAATTCTGAGATCCAATAATTTAGTATGCGTTATCAAATACCAGTTCTATAATACTATTTCAGCTTCTAAAAGTTCTAGGTATTTATATTTTTTAACTCATACATAAAATTTTTTCAGCTGTAAAAATTATGTTTCTGAAAAATATTACTGGGTGTTATCTCTCCTATCTGAATTTTGAACGTGCATAACCTGAATTTTGAACATACATAACCTGAATTTTAAACATGCATAACCCGAATTTTCAACATGCATAACCTGAATTTTGAACATGCATAACCTGAATTTTAAACATGCATAACCCGAATTTTGAACATGCATAACCTGAATTTTGAACATGCATAACCGAATTTCTATTCCTTATTTTTTAGTAAGATTTTACAGTCTATTCTAATCAGAATTTTCCAAAGATACTTTTTATCACACATATATTTTTTTTAACAATCGGGCTGATTCTTTACTAGAAGACGTCATACGAAACGGTAAACTGTAGTTTGTTTAATTAAAGTTGATGCAAATGACCTAAACGTCTAATTACAGAACTGATAGACTTATTATATAAAGTACCTGATATTTCTTATTATTCCAATTCGAAACGTTTTGTTTCTATACGAAGCTTGATTTTCTAGAAACAACACATGACTTTTCATTTGGTACTAAAACATATTGTTATCCTGGTTAAATAAAATTTGTAAAATACATAACTGAAAATACGTAAAATAATTGTAAAACGTATTTTCGATTATTAGTGACTAGATGAAGTACC
>NW_013665813.1:582482-590037 GCF_000517525.1 Limulus polyphemus | reverse complement strand
TTCATTTGGTACTAAAACATATTGTTATCCTGGTTAAATAAAATTTGTAAAATACATAACTGAAAATACGTAAAATAATTGTAAAACGTATTTTCGATTATTAGTGACTAGATGAAGTACCAGTCCGTTGGACGGGTGAAATAAAAACTCGTTTGTAACAAAGGATGGGAAATTGTGCTTCTATTTTTTTCTTAACATAATAAACATTAAAAGTGCAATAAAAATACACAAAGGTACTAATGATTAACTGAAAGATACAATGATTTCAAGAATTCTAGCAATATGAAATTAGATGGGGAGCCCAACCCCTCATGATCTTCCTCTTGTCATTCTATATCACTGACGTTTATTTATATAGATGAATAAACCGATAACACGAGGTTTGGTAAATTTATTTATCACAACCTTTGCACTTGATCGCCAAAATAAAGAACTATATAACGTCTCTATTTCTGGTACATTTACTCAAACGATTTCCTGATACTTAATGATTATTTTGGGCAGTAAAGGGTTATATGTGCAGAATAAAATATCATTAATCTAGTTGAATGAGTTGTTTTGTCATACACACACACAAGTAACTTTAATGCAGAATTCATTTCATCGAAGAATATTTGTTATCCTTCCACGTGTATATTCATGCAAATATATATATTGTTCGATTTTGGATAAACATCCTAGCAATAGTTCTCACGTTTTGAGATGACTTTCGTTATTTTAGTTTAATTTATGTTAAATGTAGTTGCCATGCTGGTCTCATTTAATGATCAGTTTATCTTTTGAAATTACGAAAACGGACTAGAAATATCTTTAGAATACGTATATATGATATAAGGTCAACAGTTCTGAAACAGATCTTAAAGCCTAAGTGAACGTGTACATACTTTATGTGCAATAAATCTCTGATCATATTCATAGTGCAGCATCAGTGCATGTAAAATGTCTTATTGCCTTCTATCCTCTGAATCTCTAACATAAAGCAAGAGATAAAGTGTGCACTCATGATTTCTTCTTTTCTACTCACGGTTTGTACGAAACTATTATTATTGCACAAAACAGTTTTTGTGATACTGTGATTGTTAGTCGTATATAATTTTGTTCCTTATTTGCTTGATTGTGACAAAGCTTTGAGAACACTTGAGACAGATGTTCATTATCAATGTTCAATCTTCCCTATTCTTCACTGCTCACAAGTTGCACAGTTAATGGATAAGGTATTGAATAGATTTCCTGCAAAAAAAGATAACAAAAGACACTCTGAGTCTTTTAAATCAAAGATTCTTTCATGGGTAGTACGATCTTACAAAGAGCAAAATAAAACTTCAATAAAGAATCAGTATGATAAACAGAAACACTTTGACTCATTAAATAACTCTTTTGTGAAAAGTTGTTACTCAACAAGTTTAGTTTATAGAAAGGCCTGATATACCTGATATAAATACACAAAATTATTATTTATGGTTCTGTTTCTAGCAAAAATCTTTAATTAAACAATTTATAAAAGAAATATCTGGGATAGTTTGGCTAAGTAGTTGCTGGGTTTGTGACATCATCAGTATGGATTGCATGATTCTGGTAGCATAGCTTATGAAACATTTTATTTTTATTTTGTATGCAGGAAATGTCTAAATCACTAACCCGATATGAAAGTTTGTATTTGTCAGTAGCGTCTGAAGTTCCATATTAACGCATGCGTACCATTCTACGAGTCGATCGATAAACTGGAGCGGACAACAACGCGTTTCTTTATGACAATAAAATATACAAAATTGTGAACACATATTTAATGTCTCACCAGACATTTAAGTGCATAAACCTTTATTACTGATATTTAATAATTGATGACAGCTGCAAATGAAACAAAGAAAATATATTTAATATCAGTTCAAATAACTTTAATTCTTGTAACCCAAGGCTTATTATGAAGGCTAGTGTACTTTAAACGCTATATCTTACATCTAGGTGTTTACTGGCTTTCCTACAAATATAAATCACAACTTCCAACATCTTCTAGTTTTGTTTTTCATTTTTCCAAATTAATGTAACTACAATATTTGTTTTTTTATGAGTTAGTCGTCTACAATATTAAGTTATTACCTGAAAATATGCGGAAAATGCATTGAAAATTACAAAATGCCTGAAGATATTAAGAGAAGACTTCATCGTTTACTGAAACATAACCGACACCATTGGAGAACTTCATCCTAAAATATTCAGAGGGTCAATCGCACTTAGTAAGAACGAATTCAATATTTGGTGCATAAATAATACTTGACCATTCGTTTGATCAATGCTACCACGTACAGCTTTATTAGAGTGATAAGTTACTATCCTTCTCGAAGAAGAATATCTAGATAGCGTGACTGTTAACTGTTGTTGAACCAAGCTGCAATATTTAGAAGAATGGACAAAAAAAAAAGAGTAGACACGCCGAAACTGTTTAATGGAAATAATTTTTTCTGTTATGAAATTTTAAAATTTCATGTTGTCATTTACTTGCTGAACAAAATTCACATTTATTTTGGAACTACCAAATCCAAAGCTCAGTACATCAAGTTTTAGCAATATGTACACGTTGAACTTTTATTACCAAAAAGTTCTTATATCAAAATATACTTGAGGTAATTGGATACCAAACACAAAAACATATAAGAAAACATAAAAAAATCTGTATGGGCTAAAGTGGCTACAATATTAAATATCTTGTTTTTGGATTGGATGTAAGTACAAATCTTTGCTTGTCGTTAATGAGACTCTATGGTGTTAGAAAACCCTGTATATCGAAATTATTTTCACTATATTTTGTGTTTATAATATCCATACGAGAACATTAGCTGAAATGTTCTGAATACATTATATATTTGAGAAACTCACTAAATTTCAATAGTTAACTGTTGTGTCACTAATAGTTATAGTTCCAATAACAGTGAATTGTTTAAAAGTAGATAATACCATCAGAAAACTTGAAATTATATAGAAAACTAGTTTCACGTTTTCTTCTGAAGAGACTTTCAAGACTTCTGATAGTTTTTCCAATTACTGTGTTCATTTATAATTATCAAAAGTCGTTTCTCTGTCACAACAATTGAGAATATTTACAAAGAGATTATGTTTACTATTTCAACCCCGAAACAATAGAAGTGGATAGTGCCAACATATACTAATTTACCCTTTACGAGTTTACATAGATTAAAAATTATGAAGCATAAGAGCAATTGTAACTAGGAAGGCATATTGTTGAAGTTAAACTGATGTGCATATTCGGGAGTTAAATAAGATTAGAGGACTACCAATTCCAGTCTATAAATCGGATCTGTAGATCGATATCTTCAAGACCGTATTACAGGGGATTCGAACAGTAAAAACAATGACAGATTCAGCATAATATACCACGCTATTACAAAATGTGACGGACCAGTGAAAAAAAAAGAACATTTCCAAATAGTAAGATCGGCGAAAATTGAAGTAAACCTTCGAAGCAAAGAAACTCTACTAATAAAGTAGTTGAAATTAATATTCAACCCAAAGGCTCCTAGACTGGAACTACGTCTTAGATTGTTACGTTATCAGTGCCTGAAATACTTCGACTACATTATATGTTCAATACTCTTTCTATTTAGCTATTATCTAGTACGTTCCAACATTTCTTATGACCTGAATTCCTTTCCTAAGCTGACGAAGCACGATTATAATTAGTTATAACTTATAAGACATTAGTATTAGGTTTATTATATTTTTAACACTACTTTATTTATTTATTTCATCTCTGATTATGCTTTTAAATTATACCACATCCCTACCCCCTAAGTAGTAATTACCCGATGACTAAATGTTATGTGAGTCATTTTCTATCAAATATTATTATTCGGTATGCTTCATTGAGATATCGAGGTAGGTATTAATAAATTGCTCCAAACAATTAATGAATGATTGGAGATAATACACAACTACTGTTATCAAATAATACCAATAAAACTCATTACTTACTTTTATGAAAAAAATGTGTGTTACCATATGCAATTAACTGTTCTTTTTTTTCCCATGTCTACATTTGATAATTAGGCATTACAGCCTTTTGAGCCCAATAAATCATTAGAAAATATTAATTCTTAAGATGTATGAATATCCCAGCCATTGCATTAAGGCGAGTAATACATTAACTTGACAAGTTATAAATAAATGAATTAATAAGGTGCTGGAATAATTTGATTCATTCCTACATCCAATCTTGGATGTGAGCCATATGCTTCTAAGTGTCTTCCAAGAACAATTGTATTGAAATGTAAAGAGCGTGCTGGCTAGTCTTTTTTACTAGGTATTCTCTTCTTTCTTATATACGTCACAGATAAAAATATTGGCACTCTTGTAAAATACAATAAATTAGTGAACGCATACTTACTACATATTAACTCATACTTAATGCGACATAGATTATTTGTTTGTAAATTAGTGAACGCATACTTACTACATATTAACTCATACTTAATGCGACATAGATTATTTGTTTGTAAATTAGTGAACGCATACTTACTACGTATTAACTCATACTTAAAGCGACATAGATTATTTGTTTGTTTGTAGTAAAGCACAAAGCTACACGAAGGTCTATCTGTGCTCTGTCCACCATGGGTATTGAAACCCGGTTTCTAGCGGTGTAAGTCTACAGACATACCGCTGTGCCACTGGGGGGTGGGGGGAGCAATGCTACATAAACCAAAAATACTAAATTTCCGGTATCTTAACAAACATTATCTATGAAAAAATAAAAACAAAAACTTAAGTAATTTGAAACATTTTTTTCATCGCAAAAGTAGTGACACCTATCTGCAAAACCTCAATAGAACTAATTTAAAGAATATTTGTTTGGAAGCAGCTGTAATTAAGCTGCATTATAGCTAGAAAAGAGATAATGATTGCAAATATTTGTTAAAGGAGAACTTTATTGTAGCAAAGTAGATAATGATGAAGCCAAAGGATTTACGCTTGAGATAACACTTGTAGCTTGTTTGTTTGAAGCTAAGCACAAAGCTACACAATGGGCTATCTGGGCTGCGACCACAATGAGTATGGAAATCTGGTTTTTAAGCGCTTAAGATTAACCGCTGAGCCCCTCGGGGGTTGTACTGCAACAAAATTGATAGCTACAAAGTAGTACCCAATAAATACAGAGTACAAAAATCCACAATCAGAGCAATAATCAAGAAATACCATAGAAAAAATGCAATTGAAACGTTGGAAGAAGCGGAAATCCAAAGAAAATTACAGGTACAGCAAATATTCGACTGACCAGCAAAATCCAACATTAAAAGTCAAGGATTTAAAACATTGGAAGTATAAAGAAAAAGCAGAGAAACATGCGCAAAATCACCTGAATACAGAAGAGTTGAATACTTATAGACGTCGTTGTAAGCCACTTTTAGAGAAAATTCACAAAATAAACCATCTCAAATTCGGCAAGAAAAATGAACAAGAATCTGGATTTTTTAATTTTTTTTACAAAAGTTTCTGGTCCGATGAGACAAAAACAAAACTTTTCCTCAAAACTCGATCACTGTATATTTGGGTATAAAAACGAAGAGCCTTCACTAAAGAACACATTTCACCTACAGATGGTCAAGTCATGATATGGGAATGTTTTAGTAGTGCAGGAACTGAAGACATATAAAGTACAATGATATCATTTGCTCCTAGGATGACTGGCAGAAGGTTTTTCTTCCAACACGACAATAGCACTGAGTCAATGCTGGAATTCTTGAATAAATCGAAGATAAAGGATCTGGAAAATCATCTGGAATCACCAGCTCTCAACCCAACAGAAATGCTCTTACAAAAGCTGTAACCAAACATTGTATATACAATATGTCTGAGCTGAAGCAAATATGCAAGATAAAGAACACAGATTGAGAACTAACATAAACATCGAATAGTTTAACAAAAGCTAAAGGAGGAGATATGAAAGGTTACCAATACTTAAACAAATACTTTAAATGAAACAAGTTTTTGATAGAGATTATTTTCAAATTTCTTTAAGGTGTGTATTTATAAAACAGTATTTAAAGTGTACTAACTGCTAATACTAATGTTTCGATCACTTATGATGTAATAAACATAGGGTGCCAACATTTTTGTCTGCGACTTCATATATCTTTATCTATACATACCGTAAAATGCATGTTTATTAAAAAAGGTTGTTAAGTTGTATATTTCATAGTACGAACACGAGTTAAATTAATTCCATGTTGTTTTTTAGAAACAATGATAAAGACTGGATATCATGATTCTTTTTCTCTGGAACGTTGTTTCATATTTCTCCTGTTTTATTAACCAATGAACAGACACTTAAGCGTTACACCGAACCAAGCTAATGCCTTTTGAATAATACTGTTTTGATTTTGTGCATAATAAAGAATCTTACACTTACATAATCTGTAAAAAACAACGTCATTATATCTATTCTTATTTTGGTGATGCTGTAGCATGTCATAAGATATTTAGAATACTGTTAATTGGTAGCAGATATGATATTACATCACAATAAGACTGAACGAGATGCTAATCAGAACGTTGTAAAGGTCTGACCACTTTATTAGGAACTATACCTAATAACAGATGGAGGAAGATAATATATTTTGCTCGAATAAAAATCATAATACGACTGTCATAGATTGAAGAAGATGCTGGATGGTGTCATGAGGATACTTACTCATTCAGTTAATAATATTGTATACAATTCATGGAGCGAGGTAAAGAGAAGATAGTAATGACAAATGTATCTTTCAAGTTCATCTCAGAGATGCTCAATTGAATTGGGATTCTGGAACTATGGTGGCTATGGGAGACGCCTGAAGTCTCCATTATACTCTTCAAATCATACACGTATAATGTGGACACGGTGGAGGTAAGCATTGTCATCTTAGAAGAAGCTGTTTCCATCAGGGTGCACGTGAAGCATCAATGGATGTGCTTGATTAGAAATTATGTTGAGGTAAGCTGTGACGTTTATTTTGTCTCCTAAAGAGGGCCCCAGGGTATGCCAGGAAAACATTCCCCAAATTATTATTCCACCACCAGAGGCCTAGAAAGATGGGACTACAAAAGAGGAATGAATTATTCTTGTTACTTTTTTCCAAATCTGTCTTCTTCCATCTGTGTAAGAAGAAGTAAAGTGTGATTCATTGGAGCACATAATTTTTCACCAGTTTTTTCTTAATACAATATCTGTGCTCTTTAAACCACTAAAAGCGTTTTGTTTTGTCGGTAATTGCGTTCATTGTTTTTATCCAACGATATCTCACCATAACCTTTTGTGTTGCGATGTTCTTCGCAAGATACAGTTGGAGATAGATGTGGATTACCATGTACTGTATCTCTGTCAGTCGGTGTATTATCCATACATTCCAAACAAGAGTACATTAACTGTCCCTATTTCCACACTCCGCGATGGAGGCCATCACACCTGCTTCTTACAAACAAGAGTACATTAACTGTCCCTATTTCCACACTCCGCGATGGAGGCCATCACACCTGCTTCTTACAAACAAGAGTACATTAACTG
>NW_013665813.1:574104-581482 GCF_000517525.1 Limulus polyphemus | reverse complement strand
GTCCCTATTTCCACACTCCGCGATGGAGGTCATCACACCTGCTTCTTACAAACAAGAGTACATTAACTGTCCCTATTTCCACACTCCGCGATGGAGGTCATCACACCTGCTTCTTACAATGCTTCATTTATTGAATCCAGTGCAGCAAGTGTCATAAAAAGTCAGTAAAAAAAAACCCAGGCAGGTGCTATTTTTACGAAGAAACTCTAAGGACCTCCCAATTTCTAGGCACTTTAATTCGTCTAATCTGTAATTTCCCGTCATCAAAAACGTACCACTCAGCAAATTAAAGCGAGAAAGCCTCTAACACCGCCTCTAGCGTCCAGCTGAGCACAAGTCCCCTTTCAACAAATCTTATTCAATCAAACTTTCATCTGTATGTGTTTTATTGACCATTTTACTCCGATTCAATCTCCTTTTGAACCTTGTGTTGAAGAGAAGCTTCAACTTTTTAGAAATATTTCATTAAATTATTATTTTATCATTTTGTATTTATATAATTATTTTCAAAAATTGAATTTCGATAATGGTGATGCGTGTGTAATATCTATGGGATTTTTCAGTTTTTAAATCCCTATAATTATTATATACTCATCACCATTATAAGAGGCTTTACTGTATTTCTTTGATTTGGTGACTTAGGCTTTTCTGACGAGCCTTGAATAGGCGAAACTGTGGCCCCACAGCAATGTTGCGGCAAATCAAATAATGTATTAGATCTATGCGTCACAGGTCATGTTTTCAATTTCAACTTTAGTGAAAAGAAAGTAAATCTGTAATATAATAAAGTTTTTTTTTGCAAATTTTTAATATTGCCTACGATAAAAGCTCAACAATGTTTTTCTTAAACAGTATTTCTGATAAAAAAAAGGTTAGAAATAACGACCTTTATACCCAAGATAATTAATTATAAAAGAGCCTTTTACTTTAACCAACGTTTTGCCTTTGCGGCTTCACCAGGGTTGTATGTATTAACCCTTATAAACCCGCAAAGGTGAAACGATGGTTAAAATAAAAAGTTATTTCATAATTATCTGGAGTATAAAGGTCAATAACAGTATATGTTATGTAAATTTCTAAATATAGATTTAATTTAAACAAACATCGATATTAAAATAAAAGTATAATAATAAATCCGTCATAAATGAAATTACCCAATTCATTAAATAGTTTGTGAATTTTCTACTTTGGTACAAAGTGTGTCACGGAAAGAACTTTGTTATGAAGCAGTGTTTAGAAGTTCCCCTGTTTATAGGAGGTGTTCATTGTTTCAATGATGGGAAGCTTCTTTTACTATTGTAAGTGTTATAGGTTATCGTTACAACTTGAAATAAACATACATTGCTATGAAGCGATTACTGTAAGCTTCTTCTTATGATTGAAAGGTGTAACAACTTGAAACTGTAACGATCACTAAACATACATTGCTATGAAGCAATTACTGTAACCTTCCTTCTATGATTGAAGGTGTTACAGTTTCAAGTTGTATACTAACAATAACGCTTTTCAAAGGTTAAAATGTATATAAAAATAATAAATTATACGCATTGTTCTGCTCTATCAATTTACACTGGATTAGTAAATATTATGAATATACCTTTTTATTTCACTATAACAAAAAATATCTTATATTTTATAATACAATGCTTTATTTAATTTTTTTGCTGGATCAACTTGTTTTATTTCAACCAAAAGCTTTTTTAAGTCAATAATTTATGCATTATTGTACGTATCTAACAAAAGATATCCCGATAATATGAGTATAGTGTAATCAGAATGTCGGTTTATAGATAAAAATATGATCAGTAAAAAGACTCAAGTACATATAAGCACTAATCAATGCTTCACATATACTACAAGTTTTACTAGAATACTGTTTTATAATGCTGTAGTCATACCATTAAAGTGTAAAAAGACTGAACATTTTTCTGTGAAGGTTAATAAATGCCCATGACATGTAAATTACCTCAATTTTTACTAAAAAAATCACTAATACAAAAAAAAAAGAAGACAGGAACAGCAAAGCCATTAGAGCAGTGTTTGAAAATACGACGTTAGTATAAACATGGAAAAAATGAACGGTTCCAAGGACGATATGGTCGTAGTGCGAGTTTTGTAGTGCTCAACACAAACACACATACACACACTATATATATATATATAACATGTTTATGGTTGCAGCTTTTTAAGTAATACAAGATTATTACTGAAAGATCAAAGGTATTTACATTTAAGGCTACATTACTTGATGAGATATAATATGTATGCAAATATCGTTATTACCTCGAAAAGTATGTACTAGCTTTTTCTTTTATAAAACTAAGAGTATGTAGTCTTACAGCATATCTTAGCACTAGTATACATTTAATTTCTTAATTAAGGGTTATATGCGTAAAAAATAAATTCACTTTGATATGCATTTTACTCATATAAAAATGAAAGAAAAACAAATTAAGTTATGTTCCATTTAATTTTATGTTTCGAAGCAGTTTATTTAAAAATAACTCGATAAACGTAATATTTAAAAGAGGACAATGGTGGCAGCTTATTTATTCAAAACACTGAAAAATAACACCAGAATTTGATTTTCATACTTCAAAATATATTTATTGCGATAAATTCTAGACTAACGAAACACTCTGACTTTTGAAAGAGGCTTTAAGTACCTATTCCAGTACATTGAGAGTATTCCACAAAACAGAAACCTAGTGGAAGAATTATTAACTAACTTTATACCTAGCCCCTTATATCTTGAGTATTGATTGTAATTAGACTTTTTTTGTTGGTCATTTTTTGAGTTCTTTCGAAAAACTTGATCGTCTGTAACGAAAGCTTAACTTAATAAGAAATCGGTTTTTACTAAAAATATAAAATGACGTAGTTATAGGATAGAAATATAAATATCCAAGGATTTCTGTAGTAACTTCGATAACGAGTTACAGATTATCCTCAGACTATTTACTTGGTCATCAGTAGAGTGAAAAGATTACGACAGATTATGTAATAAGTCTTAGAGTAACTTTAACTTAAAATTAAGGTGCAAAATAAAAGCGAGATTAACCCTACGATGCAGCCCTAAAATACCTTACACTGTTCCATTGGTCGGGTCTGAAAGAGTTATTGCACAAGAAAAATCGCGCATTCTATGGTTAGTGAAGACATTGTTCAAAACTAGGATTAGCGAACGCGTATTCTAGGGTTAATGAAGACATTGTTCAAAACTAAGATTAGCGAACGCGCATTCTAGGGTTAATGAAGACCTCGTTCATAACTAGGATAAGCGAACGCGCATTCTAGGGTTAATGAAGACATTGTTCAAAACTAAGATTAGCGAACGCGCATTCTAGGGTTAATGAAGACATTGTTCAAACTAGGCTTAGCAAATTTCGGTAGAAAAACTAAAGTAAAATTCTATATCAAGTATATTTCTATATTTTTTTTACAAAAATTAAACTTACAATTTATAAGTGTATAATTTTTTTAATCAAAGTTATACTGTAAGTATTGAACAAATACTTGAATATATGAATATTATGTTAGATCCAAATAAATAAGAAGATTCTGAGATATCTATTTGTTCAATATTTTCTGGATATTATTTATGTCAAGTTTTATATTAAATGAGCTTTCAAAACAATTCATGAGAAAGAAGGCATAAGGAAACTCGTTTACTTGTTGTTGTGGTATTTCAACAAGAACAGAACTTTACGCAATAGTCAGACCAGAGACACTAAAGCTTAGATTTAGCAGTACTTACATAAGAAATTCTGACCAGAGGGAAGGCAAACAGTGAGCGAACACCCACAGCCTACAGGGATATTGTTAAAATAATAGCGGGATTTACTATCATAACACATCCATGCCTGAAGTGCATAGCGAGTTCATCGGCATATCGCTTATTCCGTTTCGTCGTTGTTAAGCGTAAAGCTACACAGTAGGCTATCACCACTGCACTCACAAAAGGTTATCGAACCTCGATTTTTAGCATTATAAGTCATCGGGCTTATCTCTGAGCCAACGGGGGGCATAATGCAGTCTCGGACACTGGACCATTCGATCTGCAGTCCAGTATATTGACCTTTAGGTCGCTCCCGATCCAAAGTAGTTTAGGTTTAGCTTAAATGAATGTCATTTGACTACTCCAAGTGACTTACACTAACTGATCAGTGCTAGCACATGCTGTCAAGAAATGTTTGCTTTCGTACTTTTTTCAATATTTGACTGAAGTTCGATAAGATTATTAGATTATTAATTTTGTAACAATATGTATCTGTAATCTGCACTTTAAAAATATTTTTTAACCTTTCAAACGTAACTTGATTTGTTTATAATTAATAAAGCTCCAGTATTGTGGCTTATGGATGAACCACAAAATATCGACCAGCTCTTTTCTTTATAATTATTAATCATTTCTGATCAAACGAAAACTAAGTACATAGATCAGAATTACAAAGTTTAACTTATAAATCAATAAAGCGAAGTTTATAAAATAAAGAGGCAAAAAAAATAATAATACCAAGAGCCAATACACAAGAAAACAAAAATATATAATGAGTGGCATCTGGTGTTTCATGAGTTTAGTACACTTTGCTATTATCATTATTTTCGGCTCATTTTGATATATTAGTTCTGCCATGGAAATACAGTATGTCTTTGTTTTTACAAAATAAAAGTATTCATTCAATTTTTTTTTCTCTCATTTGCATGATTTTAAGACAACTCAAAAAATAAAGATTTTAAAACTTAACAAATCATCATTCTTCCAGCCGTGTTATGGTTACCTGTTCATTTACAGTTGATTCCTGTACAAATGAGTGAAGTCTTCTGGAAATGTTAGCTGTTCATTTACAGCTGATTCCTGTACAAATGAGTGAAGTCTTCTAGAAATGTTAGCTGTTCATTTACAGTTGATTCCTGTACAAATGAGTGAAGTCTTCTGGAAATTAGCATGTTAGCTGTTCATTTACAGCTGATTCCTCTACAAATGAGTGAAGTCTTCTGGAAATTAGCATGCAGTATTTACCAAGAATTTAGTTGGAAATGGATGATTCGTAGTTTATTTGTTTTCAAATACGTTCTCAGTGTTTGTTGGTAAGTAAAAGAAAAAAGTGATAAGTTTGAAATAACAATGTTTATTTAAAGGGAAAAAATAAAGTCAAATGTAATATATAGAATATTAAGTGTTTTTTTTTATAAGTCCCCACATCTATGTCTTCAAATTATACATTATGTTCGTTTAAATAGATCAGAACAAGTAAAACGAAATTTTAATGGAGATTCGGTTATTTTAAAAAGTAGGAAATATACGAAAGGGAAAGGTTTCTATAAAAACAACTGATAACTCGGTATGTATAATGTAAAATATTTCAATATTTTAACGATGTCTGTCGTAAAGAGCTTCTACTAACCTGTTCGAAATTTATCAATTGATAAAGAAATATTGTATGGACAACATGGTAATGTTTTTAAAAAATCGCTGTATCTGAATTCATCTTATGTCTATTTGAATAATTTTGATGTATTTGCATAAGCAGGATTTTTTTCCCGATCTTTCAGTATTTGAGTATTGAATAATATGAATTATTACTACGTATATTCTTGCCTTCCTGAGGTTGTCCTTTTGCCTTAGATTGTACGGATTGAACTAAATGTGGCAAATTATAATTTAAACATCGAAAGTTGGCGAAGCACTGAAAACCAATAGGCATAACATGAGTGACAAACATTTCGTAAACTCTAGATATTTTCCACATTCCTTTTAATTTGTTCATTTTGGATTTCCAATGAAAGGTTCCTTAAAATAGGATTTCAGAACCATCTTTTGTCTCCCAGAAGTCACTACTTTACAGTGAGTTGTGAGAAACTAAATAAATTATGTTAAATAAAAAAAAGAGTTCTAAGTTCGAGCTTGCCTTGTATTCGAGCGCTGTTCTGTAAAAACGGGCTTTAAACTACTACTGACATTTTTAAACACAGATACAAATATACCACCTTGACTGCATTATTTTTTCTCACCTATTAGCTCATGTCTGAAAAAATTAGTAAACGTAGTTGGAGTTTTTGTTAAAGTTTTAAATATTACTGAAGTGAGTACGATATTAAAATGTATTGAAAGAAAAGAAATGTAAATCTGAATGAAATAAGACTGAAATTAATCATGTAAAATGACGGACTCCAATAAAAAAATCTAACGCTCTCTTAAGTGGTGGAAATTTTATTTGAGATAGTTGACTCAAAAAAATATATATTGCCAACAATACATAGGCTGCTAAGTAGACTTACAATCTTGGGAAAATGTAGTTACGTTATTTAAAAAATAAACTATTTTTAACCACTATTCTTATGCTTGTATCTACTTCTGATTTCGTACAATTATCACTAAATTAGTTTTTATTTTAATATCAAATATTATCTTACTTTAATTCCAAATTAGGTTTATTATAGATTATTGACTACATTACTATAGTTGAAACACATTGTCGATAATCCGAATCGTAGTATGTTGATAAATGCATACAGCTGATCGATTACTGTCAGAAGTGAAACAAATAAATTACGTTCTAAAACTTGTCGTTTTGAACACCAGTCTAGAAGGAGAAACCCTGAAATGTAAAAATATCATCGAGCTTTAATGGAATGAAACTCGTGTGAAATAACTTTGTCACAAATTTCCGAATACATTATTTATGCGACATTTTTGGCGGAATGCCGAGTCACCGAAGTAATTAAGAATACCAGGAGCTGTGTAAAGAGGCGTTCCTTCCACGATATGCAGTATAGGGGACGCTAAGTTTTTGGCAGTTTTTGTGACTTATTGCACTACTTTGACGGAAGTTATGAGCGACAAAAGCTCTTGAAGGAAGATCGTCGGTGAATAGAAGGGAACCTAACGTTTCCGCCCCGCAAATGGCAGAGAACACACGGCTAGAGATTGAGAATTTTGCCCAAATTGACATGACCACCGGTTTGGAATGATCAGCAAGCAGAGACAAAGGTAGGAGGAAATAGAATCGCGTGTTGGTATACACGCTTGGGCTGGTAACAATCCACGAGGAAAGGAAAAATCTCTACTCGTGGTGGCTTCCACTAACAAACAGGAAAATACGACATATGACTATTAGTGTACTCTCAAAAGTGGCAAAAGTTTTTTTTTGGGGGGGGGGGAGGGAATTTTTACCAAGTAACCTGTTAAACTTAGTAATAATATTATTACTTGTATATAGACATTAATAAAGAAAGTAAAACGACTGAAGGAACACAAGTTTATTGAACTCTTATTTAGTGGTTATTGAAGAAACTACTTGTATCCTAAGTATTCTAAGTTATAAATACATGAAATATTTTAAAATGTTTGTTTGTAATTAAGCACAAAGCTACA
>NW_013665813.1:568043-573125 GCF_000517525.1 Limulus polyphemus | reverse complement strand
TCTAGTGCTCTGCCAACCACGGGTATCGAAACACGGATTCTAGCGTTGTAAGTCCGCAGACATACCGCTGTGCCACTGGGGACAGGGTAAAATAGTCTATTTGTTTGTAATTAAGCACAAAGCTACACAATGGGCTATATGTGCTCTGCCAACCACGGGTATCGAAACCCGGATTCTAGCATTGTAAGTCCGCAGACATACCGCTGTGCCACTGGGGGCAGGGTAAAATAGTTTCTTTGTTTGTAATTAAGCACAAAGCTACACAATGGGCTATCTGTGCTCTGCCAACCATGGGTATCGAAACCCGGATTATAGCATTGTAAGTCCTCAGACATACAACTGTGCCACTGGAGGCATTTTAAAATGTAATTATTTGTACCTAAAATAAATTAGTAAAAATACTAATTGCTTTTTTTTTCATTTTTCAATTAGATAAAGGATGAAGTTGACCGTATGTGTTTTTAGTTAAATAACACTGCAAGAAAGCCACGTCTGCCTAAAGGTAAATAATAATTAATTCGATAAGCGACCACTTTACTGAAGATTATATGTTAATTAAGGAGTATTGATATACGAGACTAAAGATGTGAGAACTAAGCTCATTCACCATAGTTCAAAGAAACGTTACACATCACCATAGAAACGTTACACAATTATCTATCTACCTTCTTACTCTTCAGAAGTCACGAAAAAATACTTTACAGAAAAGTAAGTGTACAACGCGGTGGAGTACATCTTTTTCAAGGACTTATAGTAGCATTATTATAATATTGTTTACACTAGATGGCGCGTTATTATGTATATGCTTATTTGTAGATGGAAGAGAAGCTTCGTCCAACCACAGATGGAATTTTGGATAATTACTTGGAAATTCAGTAATGGTTTCTGATAGAAACCAAACATGTGTTTATTATACATGACAGCACACAGTTTATAGTGTATATAACATTGTTTAACATATAGAAATATATTTATATCTTTACATCTGCTATTTATTGAGATGCTTTGAAATATTAAACATTGCCTTTTGGTATAGCAGTGTTCATGTTTTACATTATTCATATAACCTAGATTAAATTCTAACTTGTAAAGGCTTTTTTTTTTCAAATAGCATATTGTCTGGCTGAAACAGTTTATTCAACATTGTCACTAAGTTCCACACAATCGTGACATAATATCATAGAATTGTCTTCTATGATATTATGTCACGATTGTGTGGCACTTAGTTCACGATTGTGTGGCACTTAGTGACAATTCTATGATATTATGTCACGATTGTGTGGCACTTAGTGACAAATTAATACCATAGAAATGCCACTAAGTGCCATACAATCGTGACATGCTACCATAGAAATGCCACTAAATGCCATACAATCGTGACATGCTATCATAGAATTGTCACTAAGTGCCACACAATCGTGACATAATATCATAGAAGTTGACACTTGTTACAACCGGATTTATCAGATTTTTAAATTAGAAGGGTTAATTAGTGTTTAAATTGTATGCTTGTTGTACTTCAATCTTAAATTTTAGGAAATAAAGAAGGCACGTTTAAACAATATACCTATGGTGTCCTTGCTAATTAAAGAAAAATATCCTAACGTATTAAAACATGTTATATTTCCAACATGTTATGTGTTACATGCTTGATAGTCTCAAAATTCTTTCTTAGGAGTAAATTTAGGTTTTTTCTTATTCACAATCCGAAGAAGATAATGATATAATACCCGATTATTGAGGATTCCAACTGTTTCTTAATACAAGAACTTAAATTTCTGTTAAGTGTCATGGATTTTTAAGTATTTTAAAATCACAATTCTAAAATACATTCGGAATATGCATATGTTTATAATCTAATTAATGCAAACATTATTCAGTTCAATGTTCAGTTCTTTACAGGGAAGTCTTGAGTAATTTCATAGAAAACTTTACAAAAATTAAATCTTCAGACCAAGAAAAAATTAATAACTGACGATATAGGCAAAATCTGTATATCAAGTCGAAAATCGTTATGATTAATACACTGAAGTCTAGGACTCTCCAACAACATTGATATTACATTATACTGAATTACGTAGATACCAGAATGAATTTGTTGGTGTCATGTTATACTTATTAACAGAAATCTTGGATTCAGTGTGTGAAAAACAGTTAAGTTCACTAAATGCTGAGATTTAGAATGAATAAAATAAAAGCTATATACTTCTAAAGGAACACGGAAACTCCATTACTAAAAGTTTCCATTATGTCGTTGACTTCCACTCAACTATTGACAAGTAGAATCATTACAAACATGGCCAAGCAAGTACTGTAGGGAGTCCCAGTATCTCGTTGATGCGTGAGGTCATTCCTTATATCTCCTAAGATTTTAACTTTTCTGTGCGGCTGTTTTCACGCGAAGCCACAGCATCAGGTCTATTTTCACCAGAGGTTAAATGGTTATTAATATATGTGGTTAAAATATACCATGTATATTATTACGAAATGGACTGACATTTATATATTAATTTGTAGACTTAATGGTATAAATAAACTATTTTTAACCGTATTTAGTTAATGGCTGACATTTATATATTAATTTGTAGACTTGATGATATAAATAAAATATTTTTAACCGTATTTAGTTAGATTATTGCTATAAGGCTACTTAGCGCAAAAAAGTTTCAACTCACACATACTGGATGTACACACATAATGGTGATCATCGATGCTTTGTTTTGTTTTTTGTTTTTGAATTTCGCGCAAAGCTACACGAGGGATATCTGCGCTAGCCGTCCCTAATTTAGCAGTGTAAGACTAGAGGGAAGGCAGCTCGTCATCACCACCCACTGCCAACTCTTGGGCTTCTCTTTTACCAACGAATAGTGGGATTGACCGTCACATTATAACGCCCCCACGGCTGAAAGAGCGAGCATGTTTGGTGTGACACAGATTGCGAGTCGAGCGCCCTAACCACCTGGCCATGCCGACGTAAACGTATTAAATGTACAGAAAGGCATGCGAGTATGGAAATGTATTAAATTGTTCATGTAAATCTCATATTTTTATAACATTCCTATAGCAGTTTATAAATTGTCAGTCACCATTTAATGAAATGAGCAAGTGTCACTTTTTTTATTAATACTACATGCTTGTCTCATTGTTTTAGCATCATAATATAGATAAGTGTGTGTGTGTGTGTATGTCTCACTAGAGGGTAATTAATCAAGGCTTCTGTGAGCCGCTACTTATAAAATAATAACACTAAACATTAAGACATTAAGTTTTAGAAAGTAACTCTGAAAAAGAATGCAAATGAACCTTGCTTATCAGACATTATCCACACTTGGCCTTACCATTTCTTTGCAAGATCAGTTGATAAATATAACACTGTTTTGCTAGATTATAGAAGCAACTTATTAAAGCAATCTTATTTGATTTAACTATTAAACCATCATTCAGAACTCGGCTAGAGGCAAACTAGTTTCCACAAAGTCAAATAACTAGCTTTGAAGTTATGAACACAATATTTTTATTCGTTTAAAATATAGACAATGGCTACGCAAGTCATCCAGTCAACAGTACCAACAGCTAACGCTTAGGCTACTCAAACCTATTAGTGGGATTTGACTGTACCCTTTTATCGTACCCACAGACCTAAAGTATGTAGCGCATAATAATGGGCCCTCAAATTCACAGTCTGGCAGGTTAACTACTAGGCCCGGCCTAAAACAATATGTACTTGAATAGACTTAATGATGCGTCATTCTTCACATTTGTATCGAGCACTTCTTAATTTAAAAAAATAAATAAATAGGTTTAAGTAATAGACATTTAAAATATTGGTAAAGTACAACAAAAGTACAAAGTAAAAGATACAAAATATCGTGTAAACATGAATATTTCTCAACTTGTATCACAAATTTGGAAGATATATATTTAGTCTCACTACTCTACACTTAATTTTTGAAGAATATTTGGAATTCAAAATATTGATCATATAAGTTTCTATCCAATTATACACTGACACGACGTCCAGTTTCGGCTGCGAACGTCTGATTCAATCTCGGATCAAGCGTCCTATGATAGTGGTGAGCCAGAATACACAGAATGTTATCGTTTCTTGTGTGATGGATGATGATGTGCTTTTTACAGATGTCCAAGCAACGGTAACGTCAACGTGAAAGCGTTTCAACATTCTACTGACTACATTTTGAAAGCTTGCAGGCAAATTAAAGTAGCCTGTTGCAACTGACCGATTTTAAATTATCCACATGAGTAAAACATGGTCGATTCATGGCTTATAAACAATCAGAAGCACTTGAAACTCTGCGATTCACTACAAAATGATAAATGAGTTACGAATTTGTGAGAATATCACATTTAGCGTAGGCTGAACCACATTTATCAGATGTTTCATTTGCATAGCAATGAAGAGAGTGGTAGAAGTGATTGATACTATTTCATAACAGTCGTTTGTGTAATATTACATATTAGGATTATCGTTTAATTGTTCGTTACAGTGTAGATTCATACATATAGCTTATATTAACATTTTAACAAAGTTCTGCTAAACACTGACGTGAGAGCTTTGTTGAGAAATTTCTCATGCGTCTTGCTGAATGCGTTAGTTTGTATTAAAAATGACATTTATTAAAAAGGTTTTTCTCGTCATACACGTTTGAAGGCTTTAAGATATATTTAAGGCAGCATTTTGATTTTATGTTATAATTTACGTTTCTAAATCTTAAATTTACTTATACTCTATATTACATCTGACACTGAAATCTTAAGGTTCATCGTCAGGCAATAAAATTGACTTTGAAAATGTGGTGTACACAAATATATGCAAGGTTACTATAAGTAATAAAGCATTTTTACGCTATTCAGAAACACACTTGACCAAATAACCGCAAGTTTCTCAAAATAGGCTGCCACTGCGTTTCTTTAGTCTTATCCTTTAAGTTATGGATTATTTATATAAAACGGTGTATATATATATATGTGTGTGTGTGTGTGTGTGTATAATGTGTGTATGTGTGTGTGTGTGTGTATGTGTATGTGTGTGTGTGTGTGTGTATATGTGTGTGTGTGTGTGTG
>NW_013665813.1:565365-567371 GCF_000517525.1 Limulus polyphemus | reverse complement strand
TGATATTATATAGAACGTAATTTCAGTAAATGACTTATTACCACGTTGAATGACTGATGTGATATTATATAGAACGTAATTTCAGTAAATGACTTATTACCACGTTGAATAACTGATGTGTTATTATATAGAACGTAATTTCGGTAACTGACTTATTACCACGTTGAATAGCTGATGTGATATTATATAGAACGTAATTTCAGTAAATGACTTATTACCATATTGAATAAAGTTTGTCCAAAATAACTATGGAGAAAAATATCGAACGCAAAGATAAATACTTCCTATGATATATGAACAGATACAGTTTAAATTTGCATCAAATATCGAAACTGCTTAGCAAAAAATGTACAGGTAAACTAAATTAGAGCCTGAAGTTTTGTAAGCGATTTCTTGCTTTCAGTAATATCCGAATCGTGTGAATCACCCAAGTCTAGTTCTATTAGGGTTGCATGTGAAATGACAGATAATATTTCAGTCAATATTGCCATGATAGTCGATATTTCAAACGAGTTATACGTGTCCGTAGCTTCGGCTGGTTTTCTATACTACCGTATTGACTTCTTTGCTATTTGGCTTCAAAAGTAAATGAAAAAAAGGAGGTTTTCCTTAATATATTTTTCAAGTTGAATAGTAAATTCACCACGAAAATATTATATCTTCATTAAATTAAAAGGCATGGATTTCAGTCTAATAGTTAAGTACTTCCTAGATTGCTTAAGTTCTAATAAAACACCTGTACGGTTATTCAACGAGGTAATAAATAAAGGTATGGCGATACAGCGATACGATACGTATCGTGAAGCCGTGATACCATTGGCCCGGCATGGCCAAGTGGTTAGGGCGAGGGTTGCGAGTTCGAATCCCCGTCACATCTAACATACTCGCCCTTTCAGCCGTGACGGCGTTATAATGCGACGATCAATCCCACTATTCGTTGGTAAAAGAGTAGCCCAAGAATTGGCGGTGGGTGGTGATGACTAGCTACTTTCCCTCTAGTCTTACACTGCTAAATTAGGGACGGCTAGCGCAGATAGCTTTGCGCGAAATAAAAAAAAAACATTGTATCGATACATCGTCCGATACGATTCATGTATCTTCACGAAATTTAGCAAGTCTTCAGTAAACATTATAAGTCTTTTGTACAGAAAAAAATAAGAATTTCTAATAAAGTATTTTTGCTAAAAATTAATGATTCAGTAAAGGAAGATGAGTATTGAGTACTACATGTTGTCTTCATTTATTTTATCAAAAACATTACATGTAAAATAACATAACAAATTAACAATAACAAAATAGATAGACAGATATTAACTTATTTATATTACTTCTCATGCTAACTGCCATTTAGTTGATGAAACCTGAGAATTTGAAAAAAGCATTGTAAAGTGTGAAGTACTTAAATAAAACAATGTTAGTAATATAGATAATCAATTATGGACAAGACTGTCAAACTTTGTAACAAACCGTTGGTAAAACTTCTGTATCTAGATACGTATCGTGTTCAATACTAAGATTAGTAGTAAGTAATAAGTGGTAACAAGTCAGTTACTGAAATTACGTTCTATGTAATATCACATCAGGAATCGACGTGTATGTACACACACACACACATACACACATACACACACACACACCACATACACACATATATACACACACACACACATATACACATACACACACACACACATACACACATACACACACACACACCACATACACACATATATACACACACACACACATATACACATACACACACACACACATATACACACACACACACACACACATATATACACACACACATATATACACACACATATACACATATACACACACACACACATATATACACATATACTACACACACACACATATACACACACACACATATATACACATATACACACACACACACATATACACACATATACACACACACATATATACACATATACACACACACACACACACACATATATACACATATACACACACAC
>NW_013665813.1:562647-564395 GCF_000517525.1 Limulus polyphemus | reverse complement strand
AATATCACATCAGTTATTCAACGTGGTAATAAGTCAGTTACTGAAATTACGTTCTATATAATATCACATCAGTTATTCAACGTGGTAATAAGTCAGTTACTGAAATCATGTTCTATATAATATCACATCAGTTATTCAACGTGGTAATAAGTCAGTTACCGAAATTACGTTCTATATAATATCACACCAGTTATTCAATATGGTAATAAGTCATTTACTGAAATTACGTTCTATATAATATCACATCAGTTATTCAACGTGGTAATAAGTCAGTTACTGAAATTACGTTCTATACAATAACACATCAGTTATTCAACGTGGTAATAAGTCACTTACTGAAATTACCCTCTATACAATATCACATCAGTTATTCAACGTGGTAATATAATAAGTCATTTACCGAAATTACGTTTTATATAATACCACATCAGTGATTATGTAGCATGCAGTTCTAATCTTAAAACTATTTCTTTACAATAGATGGCACTAAATGGTGCTAACGTAGTATTTTATTCTGTAAAATTAAAAAAATATGCTCATCACATTCATAACATTCAAAATAAATGTCAAACCATTTCTGCTTGAAAGATGCTTATTTGATGATGAAATATTCAGTTTTGGGTTAATATATAAAGTGTGATTGGTACTTCTAAAATACGTTGTCCATTTGTTTAGCTATCGAAAGAATGTTGAATGCTACATTTCTTACGCTTATATTTGTTACTATTATACCTAAACTAGTGTTTCGAAACGTAGCATACTGCACCACACACTCACTAGGTTATTCACGTAGCATACTGCACCACATACTCACTAGGTTATTCACGTAGCATACTGCACCACATACTCACTAGGTTATTCACGTAGCATACTGCACCATATACTCACTAGGTTATTCTCGTAGCATACTGCACCACATACTCACTAGGTTATTCACGTAGCACACTGCATCACATACTCACTAGGTTATTCACGTAGCATACTGCACCATATACTCACTAGGTTATTCACGTAGCATACTGCACCATATACTCACTAGGTTATTCACGTAGCATACTGCACCACATACTCACTAGGTTATTCACGTAGCATACTGCACCACATACTCACTAGGTTATTTTTTATAATAAACAATACATATGTAAAATAAAGACAAACTTAAAATTCATAATAGACAATAGTGTAAGGAATTTACAGATTTGTCTTAAGTTCAAAATTAAAATTTTTAGACATTAAATTGAGGTATTCATATATTTTTCAGCCACTTGTCTCATTGTCCTGATAGACACAATGCAGGAAGCACATTGTATAGATGTGCACAATCAAATAACAACGACAACAACAAATTCGCAGAAAATTGTTCTGTTTTTACTATTTAGTACACGAGGTTTATAGTTCTGATAATTAACCACTATGTCTAACGTTGTTTTTAAAGACGATGACTACATATTTTCACATGTTAAATGTTCCTATACGTTTTGATCTCATATGCATCTAATTAAACTAAACTAGTATTTTCATTAAAACAAGCAAGGTTCACACGTGGCATGATATGGATCTAATTAAGTCAAATTGGGACATCGCTACTAAAAACGTAACAATCATTAGTACTAAACCAACCAGTTTGTCTGTTTTTCGTGATAGTTATAATATAAAACATAGGATGCGAAACTAAAACAATTTCCTTATGTATAAAATATGGAAACATGACTGAAAAGTGGTCATTAAAAACGTGTACAAGCTCTAGT
>NW_013665813.1:558066-561868 GCF_000517525.1 Limulus polyphemus | reverse complement strand
ACTGTAGCTGTTATTTCCTACTTTCTGAGGACAACATTGGTAGAAATTGTTTGTACAGTACTGTAGCTGTTATTTCCTACTTTCTGAGGACAACATTGGTAGAAATTGTTTGTACAGTACTGTAGCTGTTATTTCCTACTTTCAGAGGACAATTTTGGTAGAAATTGTTTGTACAGTACTGTAGCTGTTATTTCCTACTTTCAGAGGACACCTTTGGTAGAAATTGTTTGTACAGTACTGTAGCTGTTATTTCCTACTTTCTGAGGACAATTTTGGTAGAAATTGTTTGTACAGTACTGTAGCTGTTATTTCCTACTTTCAGAGGACAAACTAAACCAACCAGTTTGTCTGTTTTTCGTGATAGTTATAATATAAAACATAGGATGCGAAACTAAAACAATTTCCTTATGTATAAAATATGGAAACATGACTGAAAAGTGGTCATTAAAAACGTGTACAAGCTCTAGTGAAACACTGTTAGAACAGTTACACAGATCTTTGTAACAATTAAATGTTTAGTTTTTGGTATTTTTACGTTAGAGAATTTGCAAAAACTGAAACATTGGTTTTATGTTCCATTAAAGTGTCTGATACGTTTCACGTCCATCCATATATATATATATATAGAAATAACTCTAGATTTTATTTGCAAACAATAGAATTAAACACATGTACCGTGCAATTTGATTGTGAAAAACTATGACATTAAAAAAATGTTTAATGCAGTAATGCAACAAAAAAGAATGATTTTTATGTTACAGTGAGAAACGGATTATTTACAAACAAATACGTCGATAGCATTCCTAATGGAAAAACGAAAGTACAAACCAACTGTTATTTACTTGGTTAATTGTGTTAGATAATTGTGAGTTTCTTAGAAAGTCGTTTCTTTATGATGTATAAACGCTTTAATTGTCCGAACACGGTCTCTTTTTGGGAAATATGTTTACTATTATGCGTAAAGGGTATTCAAAGATTTTCAGTGTTTCATTAATCTGATTACCCTAAAAGAAAAACAAAAAGAATGTGTACAAGTTCAACTTACACACCCAAGCACCCAGAAGATCCGGGTACGAAACAAACACGTTAGTTAATGTCATTAGTTATTTACAAACCCTAGAATATAAACCGCAATATCAAAACCACAGCGAAAGTAACGACATTCACATATTTTGTAATATAAAGTGTTTTGATAGGGATCTCATGATTCAAATTATTTTTCATAGTCATTGTGATATTAGCAAAATCTAGTGGTAGGTAGTTATTATTAGTTAAAGGTTTGGTGATGATAATGGTCCTTTCATAAATCTTAAAGTATTCTATTTACTTGTATAGAACCAGGTTTTTCTAGTGGTTCTTTATAACAGACATTGAGATGGTGATGGTTCTTCCACATACCCTAACATACCATACTAATGATCCTTTTACAGATCTATTGACTGTACTGACGCTACTAATCGATTTTACTTACATCATGAGATGCAAGCTGTTTTTTCGCATAACATGTGATACTAGTTGTTCTTTGCGATACTAATTTGTAAGTATCAGTATTGCCAATGTATAAAAGACATTTTTTTGTTACAAATGTTTGCCAAAAAGTAATCATGGCACTTAAAAACAATGAAACATTAATATACGAAATTAATGTCAGAAAGGTGAAGTTTCATACATGTTCTATCTCTTTTCATAATTATTTCAACAAAACAGGGAAATATAATCTCACAATAAAACCCTCTGGCCAATTCCCTCGTCTGTTAGAACTCACATTCCACCGAATCTGTAGTCAATATGAATTTATTATTGTAAAGCAAAAATTACAAAATAAAACAATTATATAAACGAAAATGTAAATAGTTTCATAATCTGTTTAGCGTTGTGATACGAAACACGTGACAGTTTTTTAGCGCTGTGATACGAAGCACGTGACAATTTTTTAGCGTTGTGATACGAAGCACGTGACAATTTTTTAGCGCTGTGATACGAAACACCTGACGGTTTTTTAGCGCTGTGATACGAAACACGTGACGGTTGCAGAATTTAAACATGAACATTTTCTCTTGATTGGCTAATATCCAATATTTTTTAATTGAAAGTACATATAAAGCTCTTTGTACTAATACACGTCGATCCAATAGCTGTTGCTTAACCACGATAATAGAAATCAATTATTTATTTTTCTTGAGAGTTCCGGTTAATTCTAAGTTAGTATAATATTCCTGAAAAGGCATGTAATTTTTTTATAAAGTCTCGAAGGGATAAAAGTGATTCATCAAACTTATTTCCAGTAACACTTGATGTTTCTATAACTCAGTTTTATAACTGAGTCAATAACAAGATTGTTCACAGTACGAAGTCACTACATGAATAATATGTTTTTTTTAAGTGGTGTGCCCTCATACTAAAAGTGTTAAGGTAGGTTTTAAAGATGCCATTAAAGGTAGGATAGGTTCTAATTATTGGCTTCATTAATAAAATCCCTTAGAGTACAAAAATATTCAAACATTTAATTGTGTGAGTATTGTTCTTAATTAAAAGAAGCTAGAAAGTTAATCACTTTTAAAAGAAACGTGGCGAAAATAAATTGGGTTTTCTCCTTTTTAATTGCGTTCATTAACAGTTATGACATATTTGAAATTAAAAAGTTTATGAATTTTAGCAAGGGATGTGCATAGTTTTAAGTGCTAATATTATTTTTTGGAAATAGCATGTTGTAAATTGCGTGATATTTGACCTGTTAGATTAATCACCGTTTCCTGCACACACACACACACAGATAATATGATTGCTTTCCTGTTTTGTCCATGGAGTTCAGAAATTTAATCTATGTATACACGCACGTGTGAGTGGGTATGAATAATGAAACATGAAAAGAAAATATGAAAGTTGACATCAGTACAATACACATGCGTTAAGCCTCTTACAACTGACTGGACCCTGATTAGAAGCGAAAGGATTAAACGAAGTGCAAATTAAAGCTCTCATAGCCAGCTGGACTCTTAGCAGCTGGACTCTTAGTGGAGTTTACTTGTTAGTCGTCAGGCGATTGGTTTTTTCGCCTAAGGAAATACTCTCCGTAGGAACAAATTATTAAAGTAATTTCGAAAAACAGTTGTGCTGTAAATGCTGCTCCTCGGTAACTCCTTGATCAAAACTAAACGAAAACAAAAAACGGGAAAGGTACATAATGCACAAATCTCTATTGTTACTCTTTTTGTTCAAAAACAAGAGTTTGAATATATGCAAGTAGGAAATACCAGATACAATGGAGTCCAAAGTAATCTGATAATTCTTTCTACCAAAATTGGGACATCGCTACTAAAAACGTAACAATCATTAGTTCTTGATTTAATTAGATCCATATCGTGTGAACCTTGCTTGTTTTAATGAAAATACCAATTTATATACCAACTATACGTTTTTAGTAGCGATGTCCCAACTTGACTTAATTAGATCCATATCACTACACGTGTGAACCTTGCTTGTTTTAATGAAAATACCAATTTATATACCAACTATACGTTTTTAGTAGCGATGTCCCAACTTGACTTAATTAGATCCATATCACTACACGTGTGAACCTTGCTTGTTTTAATGAAAATACCAATTTATATACCAACTATACGTTTTTAGTAGCGATGTCCCAACTTGACTTAATTAGATCCATATCACTACACGTGTGAACCTTGCTTGTTTTAATGAAAATACCAATTTATATACCAACTATACGTTTTTAGTAGCGATGTCCCAACTTGACTTAATTAGATCCATATCACTACACGTGTGAACCTTGCTTGTTTTAATG
>NW_013665813.1:556733-558035 GCF_000517525.1 Limulus polyphemus | reverse complement strand
AGTACTGTACAAACAATTTCTACCAATGTTGTCCTCAGAAAGTAGGAAATAACAGCTACAGTACTGTACAAACAATTTCTACCAATGTTGTCCTCAGAAAGTAGGAAATAACAGCTACAGTACTGTACAAACAATTTCTACTAATGTTGTCCTCAGAAAGTAGGAAATAACAGCTACAGTATTGTACAAACAATTTCTACCAAAATTGTCCTTTGAAAGTAGGAAATAACAGCTACAGTGCTTTACAATATATTTGACAACACTAGTTATAACAACGTTGTCCTCTGAAAACAAATCTGATAAAATTAGTTTCTACCAGAGTTGTCCTCTGAAAGTAGAAAATACCGGCTACAGTGGTGTCCAAAGAAAATCTGCCAGTTCCACATTTGTTTTCTTAACCACTATTATGATATTCTTAGATTCACTAATTTACTTCAGAGTAAATGGGTAGGATCCACAAAAACAGGAGATCTGTCGGATACTACATCATGGAGTAAGGGTCTAACTTTAAACTGAGACTGATTCAAATAAAGAGAATTAATATAAAATTGTATAAATCAGCTATCTTTATTACTGAACACAAATCAAAGCTAAAGTGAAACACAAGCAAGGGTTTCGTACGTTGTGAAGAACTGCGGAGATGTAGAAGTAGAGGAGAGAGAGAGACATTTAATAAGTTTCTCTCAACAGTTTTGGCTTGTAGATAAATGTGGAAGCAAAATACACTTACAATAAATAAAAGTTTTAAGAACTGACCTTAAGCTGGCAGAAACAAAATGAACTAAAGATAACTCTGTATCATAATCTAATCCAATATAATAACTGACTTAAACAAAAACCAACACAAAAATATATATACCACACTCTCCCCGCCAGGCGCACACGATAGCCACGTGACGAGGGCTACTCTCAAGTCATCAAAGGGGTGTCAATTTCTTAAAACATCACCAACCTTGTTTGCCACGAGAAAACATTACTGTCGTTTTCCATAATGTTTCTCATACTACTATAAATCTTTGTAATAAAAAAATAAAACCAGAGAAGATTAATAGCTTTATCTTGATCGATGTACCAATGAAAAACGAGAAAAAAGGATTGGCAAGTTTTATAGATGATAAGGGGGCAAAAAAAAACATATGGTAGCTTCGCACATTACACTATACTGTTTATCAGTTGAATTTTCTTTTAATGGCGAGTATAACTTGCGAGTTAGATCTTCTCTAAATAAAAACACAAATACTCATATTATTCCTTATCAGAAGCACAATTAGAGTGAAAGGTTTGTTTGTTTGTTTGTTTTTG
>NW_013665813.1:553043-555933 GCF_000517525.1 Limulus polyphemus | reverse complement strand
AGTTTATACACTATGAACAAAATGTAAATATAGTAACAATTGTGTCTGTAAATAAATGAAACAAGGATCAATACTACCACATTACCAGTTTATACACTATGAACAAAATGTAAATATAGTAACAATTGTGTCTGTAAATAAATGAAACAAGGATCAATACTACCACATTACCAGTTTATACACTATGAACAAAATGTAAACATAATAACATGTGCGTCTCTAAGTAACTGAAACAAACATATCGTTCATCGACAGCTCGTTTGACAAATTTACATTTTGTAACACACCAGTTGCTTGTTTCTAATTAAGCACAAAGCTACACAATGGGCTATTTGTGCTCTGACAATCACAGGTATCGAAACACGGATTCTAGCGTTGTAAGTCCGCAGACATACCGCTGTGCCACTGGGGGCCACACCAGTTGCAATGACAATATTTGACTTATTTCATAAGTTGAGAAATACATTTTACGACACTCTTTTACATATTGTTTGTTCATATCCAAAGTATTTGACTGTCTATGGACAAACACAACACTATATCATATGCATTTAATTAAAAAGCCGAACGGAGTAGACCCTAGAAGTGTGTAACAAAAAGGATAAAACTGTTTTAAAGGTCATGCTATCAGCTCTTTAGCAGTATGTGAAGATGTGTATATTACAAAAGTTAAACCCTTAAGAATATAGCAATTAATAAACCTGATCCGAAATACAACAGATTAAAGAAACGGACAAAGTTCTACCAAAACACACGAAACTTAAACAAAGGAATCATTTTTCTTACCATATGTTTTTTTGTAATGTGTATGTTTTGTTTTACCACCTATGTTTATAATAAGATTCTCTTTTTGTCATATGAGCTTGGTAGAATGCATCTGGATTATGTTTAATCCAATGTGTTTATTAATATTGTGTTCAAACGTGTATGTGTTCAATAAGTTGTTTTAAAGATCATATTTCCGCGTCTATTGAGTAAAATATTTCATAATTCGTGTTAAAATGTGGGTATCGACATACGTTCAGTGAGGTATAAAACACTTTAATAACCACATGTGAAAGAAAATTAAATTTAAAACACCTTACTAGATATACCCGAAACCCTTCACTAAAACATATTGAAGCACAATGTATGAAACAGTGCGAGTTTTATTCCAATCCGTTTACATGGAATCATAATCACCTAAGGGGTTTAGATAAATTCGGTGATGTTTAATTTAGCTCTCATGGAAATTTTGAAATTTTCTCTACTTTATTCCATTTTCTGCTAAATATTTCAACTTATTTAAGGATCTTTTTTCGACGCTTATCAAATTTAATTTTATAAAAGAAACATATCTTATTAAACAGATAACTCTTTTTTGGGCCAGAACAAGCACATTATATAACAAAGGTAGACTGTTAGAAAGCTTACACTTTCATGACAAGGCTATTTACAATGAACTGACCTCATTGAATATAGCTTAAATTAGTTTAAAGATTACAGACTGTAAGGTAGTATTCTTAATAACTTAAGTTTTAACGATTTTTTTATTCTGCCTATATCATGGAAAGTAATAATGTAATAGTTCTACTGATGTAATTCGAGTAGGTTTAGGTTTGAAGTGTGTACTTATCAGAGAATGTTTACATATGCTAAGTGTGCAAGTCTTATAAGCGCCAATTCGTGAACCAACTTGTGGTTTGTATTTTTATATTTTTTTGTCTCGTTAACTGTACGGGTGTAGGTGATATTTAATGAATAACTTTTCTTTTATTAGCTACCTTTTCATTTGATTCTGACATGTACAAGAACTAAACTAACATCAACCGGAAATTTTTAGCAGAAGGTTCTGCTTATACACTAAATAGATCTATTATGGGAAGCTTTATATCCACATTAACATTACTTGTAGTAGAAAACTTGAAATGCAGCCATTATCGTCATTAAAGGTGTGAGTATAAAATCAACATTAACTCTTTTTTTTCGTTCGTGCTCCATTAAGTCCTTAAAATCTTTTGCACAGTAAAATAAAAAAAAAATGCATGAAGTGATGACAGTGATTACAAAATGGCAATGAACTTTAATTTACTGTTGTATATTATCAATAACTCACTTGTAATTATAATTGACAACTGGTTCCGTAAGTTCGTTTTCACACCATTTTACAATTTAAGCCGTCATAAGGTTAAAAGTAGTAAATTTCCCACTAAATCAGTAGAAATGAAATTGTAGGAATGACATTTATGAACAAATAATTTAATCTTGTTCCTGAGTCGATGCTTCAGTCTCCATACTGAGACTTTTCAAGTCGCTGTGTAGTAAGAAAAATACCTAAAAAAAACAGAACTTTACGGTAGAGCCAGGGATACTGAAGGTAAGAAAAATAATCTTCTTTAGCCCCAACAGATCTGTGTTAATAAACAAAGGAAAAAGAAGAAAGAGCTTGTGGAAATATGACGTGTAACAAACACGAGTAAGATAAGTAGATACGAACTAACAAAGAAGTAAAAAAAACAAAAAACTCATGTTTTTTTTGTGCCGGGGAGAATTCGTGTTAGAAGAGCGGACTTGTTGCAGAGCTCTTGTTTGTTTTCTTGTGAATTTTGTAATATGTTTGAGGAGAGTGATTGCATAAAAGATATTTTATTCAGGTTTTATGTTATGAATATACTTACCAGTATTCCTGTTTACAAAGTTCTCCCTATAGTTAGAAAATACTAGCAGAAAGCACAGTTATACACCTTCGCACCAATCTCACCATTGTCGTAACTCCACATCGGTCCACCTCCAACAAAACTTCTTTAGACAACTTAATGGTCTTCCCATGAAATCTCCATTCTTTTCAATCCGGCCCGGCATGGCCAGGTGGTTACGACAATTGACTCGCAATCTGAGGGTCGCGGGTTCG
>NW_013665813.1:549753-552561 GCF_000517525.1 Limulus polyphemus | reverse complement strand
CCTCAATGACCGCTTTATGGAAGCTTTCAAAACCAAAACTCTTCATAAAACTATTCTGAATTCCTAAAGTAGGAAATGCTTTGATGACGACATTTTTGTAATCTGAACATTTAAATCAGAAACATTTCAAAGCTTCAAAATTTAAAGTTTAAACACCGAAAGCGGGCAAAGACTTTAAGCCAATTATTGGCCTTGATTTGTGGTGAAAATCACGTAAATTGCAAATGTGTTTATCTCATTATTCTTACTTTGCTTATTTCTGATTCCAAATATATCAAGAATATCTTTAACATCTCGATTTCATGAATCTAAGCATACTTTTTTTTCAATCCAAATATAACAAACGGAGCCCTACCGTGCTCTAATCGTTCTATTCATCCACCAATATGGACAGCTCGCCAACAGTGTATACAGAAAACCCCACCCATACAATTCAACCTCTCACATTATTTAAAACTCCAATAAAGAAAAATATATATGTTTCAAATTCGATGGTTACCATGCTAACGTAATTTCAATCTCAAAGTCAAACATCATTACTCCCCCGGACAACAAGACTACGTTGTAGCGATTCATCCTAAAAGTAAGCTACAAACTAGAAAATATCCACACGTTCAACATTACGTTTATTTCAGTTTGGGCAAACTCTTAAGGACATGCCAAATAACAATAAAAACCCAATGAATTGTAGTATTTTTAAAAACAAAGGAAAATAAATAAACTTATCAGATTTCACCAGATAAGCATAAGCTATGACACTTACTCAAAAATATTGAAACTTACAAAAACAGCCTGTGTTTAGAAACTGTAAATTCTGTCGTCTCAGAAACATTTGACTCCCAGTGGTACTTACAACGCTAGTAAACGGGTTTTTATACCCGTTGTGTATCTTTGTGCTTAACTACAAACAAACAACGAGAAATTTCCGCCATTATTGATATTGTAATAGACATCTAATATGTTGGTTTAATTTTTTTTTATAATGTCCTTTTGACGAGATCTGGGCTTCTTTAAAATAATTCTTGTACTATTATTACTTAGAAAAAATTACTTTTGGCTATGCCATTTTCATACTTAATGCTGACGTTTGTAATCTATGCCATTAATCTATTATTTTTGTATACTTACGGAATAAGTTTTAATTACTGAAGCTCATAATGTATTTTAGAAATTATTAATACATTAAGAACTCCAAACCATTATTGTACGTAATAAGTCTAGTTAAAAAAAATGTATCTCCATCAATGGTTGGTCTTTTCTGGAGATAACCCTCTTACTGGGTGTAAATCTTACTATTCCTCCAATTTGTTTTATAGTTATATGCTTTTGCTGTTTACGTACGGCACTCTGTTGGTTTTGGCATCGCTATCTGGATTAAAACATACACACACAAATATACATATATATATACAGCTGTTTATGTTATTTCTACCATTTTCTCTGTTGTTCTTGTTTAAATATCACAAAACAATACTGTTATCGCAGAAAAATAAATTTCATTTGCTAGCAAAACAATCAACTTTCTGACAGTCCCGTGAACCAAAATCATTTCGTTGATTTCTTGGTAAAACACAGTAGGTACTTTCTAAGAGAATTTTAATTATGTTATTCATTTAAAAAGTTATTCTAGGATGTCTCAGAACGTTTTCTCAAAGACAACTAATCGTTAGATATTGAGAAAGTATGTAAAATACAATACCAATTGTTAAAATCTTACGAATTTAATAAAATCACATTGATGAAAAAAAAATGATTAGCTATTTATATCCTCCGTGAGGATATAAATATATATACACATTATTTCAAGTATTTTTGTGCATCGAACAATTACAATATACTTGACAGTATATACCACCGATGATTCAAGAAAGAAAAATGTTTATTTTTTTACATAATATTTTATATTATTTCTGTGTGTTAAACTTAAAACGAAAAAAAAGACGTTTTTCGAGGTCGGTTAAGTTGGCCCTTATCTCTAAGCCAGGAAATGTATCATGAAGCATTTCCCGTCGATTTCGGATCACGTGATGGCAAGGATGGATGTGATTTCTTAGAGTAGCACGTGTGTTTGTTTTGTGCAGCAAATGACTTCCCTTTCATGACTACCGTGGCTGACCACGGTGAAAGGATGACATTTGGAACCGAAATGGATTTCTCAGAAAACAAAGATATATTTCCAACATATCTCGAATGACTAAAAGAAACGTTATACATCGACATGTGATTATCAAGAACGATTGTTTCTATCTATCGTAGATCTGATCAATATTGTTACTATAGTTTGTAGAGCGTTATCCACAAAGTGACTCTTTCTCGCGCAGTTATCTCAAATGTGGTTCATTTCTGGCGTCTTCACAATGGTATATTGAAATATAACGTTTTTTTAACCTCTGCATAATATAGACGTTTATATGCAATGATGTAATATTTTTATAATTCAAAGTTCTATAAAACTAATAGCACTATTTTAAGGTGTTATCATGATGGTCAAAAATCATGATAAAATTGTTTTCGCAGCTCCTAAAAATAATTATTCTTTTTTGTCTGACGTTTCACTTATAAGTACAATTGTGGATTAAGATAGTTTAAAATGTTTGCATATTTTTTGAATACTCTTTTAAATTAGGTATAAATGTAATAGCTTCTGGAGTGTATGGAGAATTCATAGTTGTATGAATCTATATGATTATGACATAGGTGGCAATTTGTGTAATTTTTAATCTTTTAAAGTAGGTATAAATGTAATAGCTTCTGGAGTGTATGGAGAATTCATAGTTGTATGAATCTATATGATTATGAGATAGGTGG
>NW_013665813.1:534714-549661 GCF_000517525.1 Limulus polyphemus | reverse complement strand
GTGTATGGAGAATTCATAGTTGTATGAATCTATATGATTATGAGATAGGTGGCAATTTGTGTAATTTTTAATCTTTTAAATTAGGTATAAATGTAATAGCTTCTGGAGTGTATGGAGAATTCATAGTTGTATGAATCTATATGATTATGACATAGATGGAAATTTGTGTAATTTTTAATCTTTTACAGTAGGTATAAAGGTAATAGCTTCTGGAGTGTATGGAGAATTCATAATTATATGAATCTATATGATTATGACATAGATGGCAATTTGTGTAATTTTTAATCTTTTACAGTAGGTATAAAGGTAATAGCTTCTGGAGTGTATGGATAATTCATAATTATATGAATCTATATGATTATGACATAGATGGAAATTCGTGGAATTTTTAACAGTAAAAATGTTTATTTGCATTACTGATACGAATTGTTATGATAAACACCCCTCATCAGGGAAAACAGTCTTATTATAAATGTGGGTGAACCTTCCAGTTGTAGGTAAAGTCAGACGATAAAGTTGGACAGATAAACGGTAAGATTTGTGTTTCTTGGTGTTTCCCCGTCTGTGAACAAAGTAACCCAGATCATTGTTGTCTGATTTACTCAAATGTTTTCGGTTTTCAGTCTGTACTTCAATATAAAATTCATATTTATAACTTAAGAAAACAACGAAATATATAGTATAGGATTTGTTTATAAAGTTATGTTACTTAAGTTATGTTACTTAGTACAATATGAATGTAGTTTCTGAATTTTAACCTCTGTACATTACACGAAATTCACTCTTGAACTTCAATTTTCTTATAAAAATTTCTAAATTAAAATATATATATATATAATTTAATGATTATAGGTCGCTAGCTATTAAACGAGAGAGGTTAGTTTGTGTTTAATCAATATTGTGAAGTTTGTGAATCAAACACATTGAACTACTTACACTACTTACACTACTTACTACTTATTTTCATAAAAATACTTGATAACTATCTAAGGTTTCTTAAAAGTTGAGAAATATATACAGCGACTAACAGCATCATACAATGTAACTAAAACCTAAAAAAAACTTGGCTCTTTGTGCCAACTAGTATGATATATTTCTGTGTTATTGTACGAACAACAAACCACGTGTCTCTATGTTAAACGGATTTCCCGGTATGACTTTTCAAAACTGCTTCTAAAAGTCTTAGACACCCTGTATTCCGATTAGACATTTGTCTGTGGGAAAATGTAATAAAAGCTTTGAAGGGATTCAAGTCTTTTCATTATAACTGTACAGTAACTGGTTGTTTCACTATTTGAATAACGTTAAATTGAGTTAATGAATGATCGTTTTCAGGAACCATGTTCTGAGAATCAGTACATACTTTACCTCAATTGTTCAACTTATTCAACATTAGATAGAACAGCTGTTTGGTACTTGTATGGAAAATAATTTACAATTATGTACTGGTACAGTAAAGACGTGTATGACTGTTGTAAGCAAGGACTTTTTACACACAATTATTTCTCCCTTGTTTGCAACGTTACATATCTTAAAACATACAAAGGCTCTAACTTACCGTAATATTCTCTTTTAATATCTCTACCACCTTAAGGAATTTAATTTAACAGAAGTTTAATTATCGACAAACAATCTTCACTGATGAAAAACAATATTATTATTGTTTCTATTTTATACAATGTTTAGATTTTCTCCTCACGAAAACACCATTTACTCAACTCATATTCATGTTAATTGCTACTTCGTTATGATGACGTTCTGTCAATAATTATAAATTATAGTTCTGGTATATTTGAGCCCTTGGGGTCTCTAACCAGTTAGCCCATGTGGGTATAGAGTCTTCTGTAATTATCTACATCGACTAACGTAGTGTATAATTTTAGGGCTATTTTTAGCTCTTTATAAATAACAATTCTTGTCAATATTGATTCTGTTCTGATGTATACAGATGCAACAAATTACTCCAGAACGTGAAAACAAATCGCCATAGCATTATTGTAGTATCTTACATTTATTCAGTAAGTTACGAGGTTATATGAAGAGAAATGGTCATTTTCTGAATAAAAAATAAAAATGATAGGCTCAGCAGTGCTGAATAAGTCAACTAATTCTAATGTATGGAAAAGCAAGAATTCTGAAAACAAGAAAACTAAAAGTTTCTGAGATTATGTTGGCGATTTTTATTTCATAAATAATGTTGGTTATGTTAATAATGTGTAGGTCACGTCTTAACATATTCATTTTATTTTTATTGGATATTATGACATTTTTTGTTGATTCGCGAAGTTAATTATTGCACTATTGACTACATTTTATTATTTCAAGTAATTAAATTGATACGTATAAAATATACAGCAATCAGTATGATATTACGTCTTAACTAACTTTAAAATTTTTATTTATTCTTTTACTAAAATGTATTCATTGTTTTCTAGCCAGAGACAAACTGTACATATTTCAATCGAAATATTAAATCCTTATATTTATAGCAACAAATAAATCGTGTAACTACTTACAAACACTCACTGCTTGTTTCAGTCTCGTTCATTATATACACGCTAAAACTTGTAATTATATTGACCTCTCTTCATAGTCTATTGCAAGAGCTACCTATCACGAAGATAAAACAAGATAACAGATCAAGATAACTAAAAAATATGATTTGTTTGATAAACGTTTTTGAACTATAGGGTTCAGTTTAGTGGACCCTTAGTAATAATTCCTAAAATTAATACAAGTTCTGTAATGCGGCATCCTACGTTTGCGTCGTTGTTTCGCCAAAGCTATAAGAACAGAAGTTGCACACAAGAGTATATTTGCCGATTGAAATGCCATTTCTAGAAAGACCAAGAATCCCACTTACCTAAGTCGGTTTCGCAGACACCGTTGGGAAGTTTATTATTTTACACGATCATATTTTGTTGCCAACCGGTAGAGTCAAAATGGTTATCGGGTTTCTTTTCGTTATGACATACGCCATTTTGTGTAGTTGTGAGTTTATATTGTTTATATTCCGTATCCACAAAACGTGATTATTTTAAGAACAAATAATGAAAACATTTTCTTGTAGATCGGACTATTGTTTCAATTATTTGTGGATAAATCTTTACTTTTGATGCTGGAGAAGTTTCAAACCTTTACGAGGTTTGAAGTTACTAATTCAATCCAAATATTTTGTTTTATAATAAACAAATACTCTATTGGCTCTTAAACTAGTTTCTATGGTTTAACCAAGTCTGTTTTAACTTCAATTAAAACATTGTTCTTTTTTTATATCTACAGCATGCATTTACATTTCTGACTTATATTGGAATATTTTATGTGTGATTGAAAAGCTTTCCGTGGAATGGGACTACAATATCGAAATATATATCATTAAGCATGAACATGTAGTGAAATAACGGTAAAACAAACACCTGTACATCACAGGAAAATTATAAAATATTGAAAACACCCAATAAAGTAGACTTTAATACTTTCAAGAAATGTTATTAATTTGTTTTTTTAATACGAATGATGCGCTCAAGTTTGCAATTGATGTTTTTTTTCATTCTTTAATGCATCAGGTTTTTTATCTCACCAAGTGTTGAAATGGCTAAACCTACTCTGTGCCTTTAAGAACAACAACAACAACAATAACTTAACTTGTATTTGATCAGGACGAATGTAACCGCAACAGTCTACTTCAACAAAAGTATATGATTTTGAAGGTCAATGTCTTTTTTAGATTGTGTATCAGAAGAGAGTTGGCTAAATTTCGTTGTCATATAACATAAATGCGATAACCTCACCCTAGTTTTCGGATGTAACTATGTGATTACGACACCATGATTGAATAAAATGATTAAGTATTATAATGTAACGTTAAAATATATTTATTTAGTACACCATTTTAAACAATTAGATCCAAACTAAATAGCGTCTCACACAAAGGGCAAAGGAGTAAATACAACACAGAAACTACAGAGTGATAAAAGTAAACTTTACATGATAAGAGAGGCACTTATGAAAGTGTATTTCCTACAGCGGTGGAGATACACTAACCTATACGTCTACTTTCAAGCAGATGTGGGTTCTCAATGTCCTGTATTTAAAAATGTGAAAGCAGTAACTTTTCAGGACACATTAAATAAACAATAAAATAACTTAGTAAAACAGATCACTAAAGTTAAGGAATAAAATTTCGTTTTAAACACCTTGTTATATCAAATAGGTTTGAATTTAAATACCACACCGTAGAGAAAGGACTTCCATGTCGATATTCTGTTAACCTTAAAGTGTTCAAAGACAATTTTCTGCCGTGCAATATAATATGATTAGCATAAATTAATCATCACTTATTTAAGAATGGATTCAGCATATGCTACGCTATAAGGATTATCCAGCAGTATTTTGACAATAACTGTACTGATATCCAACAAAATGTTTAGGGTGACTTATATAACAAGTCATATATAACATTATCATTTCTGATATGCGGTAAGATGTTTGATAACTATTATGTTATGCAGCAAGTGTTTTGGTATGAGATTAATTGAATGCAGCCAGGTTTAGGGCAAGAGGTTGAGTAGAAATAACTTATTAAACACAAAGAATGTTGCTATTCTCCAAAAAATTCACTGTAAGCAATTCTCAACACTAAAAATGTTTTAATCATAAATTTAAGTATTTGTTTTACAATAGTGCTTAAGGTTCCAGAAAAAATATCCACGCACAGTTGTCCATTGTTCTATTATTGTCTGATCGAATAGTGGAATTTTATTGTCACTCTCATAGCGCACCCACGACAGTGAGCATTGTTTTGCGGAAACGGGTCGCGAACCATGAATTCCGGGATTTAGAGTCACGTTAACTGCTGAGCCACGCTTTAAATAAAAGTATCCTACTATAAAGCACAACATTCAATATGTCTGGCCTGTAATAGTGATAGTAAGAGTATCATTATCAATGTTCTAATATATTTAATATGTTTAACCTGTAATAATGATAGTAAGAGTATCATTATCAATGTTCTAATATATTCAATATGTCTAACCTGTAATAGTGATAGTAAGAGTATCATTATCAATGTTCTAATATATTCAATAGGTCTAACCTGTAATAGTGATAGTAAGAGTATCATTATCAATGTTCTAATATATTCAATATGTCTAACCTGTAATAGTGATGGTAAGAGTATCATTATCAATATTCTAATATATTTAATATGTTTAACCTGTAATAATGATAGTAAGAGTATCATTATCAATGTTCTAATATATTCAATATGTCTAACCTGTAATAGTGATAGTAAAAGTATCATTATTCATGTTCTAATATATTCAATATGTCTAACCTGTAATAGTGATGGAAAGAGTATTATTATCAATGTTCTAATATATTCAATAGGTCTAACCTGTAATAGTGATGGTAAGAGTATCATTATCAATGTTCTAATACATTCAAAATTTCTTTATACATTTTTTTATACTTCAGTGTTTGAAAGATCTTCAACAAATAATTTTATTGGACATTTAAAAAAGTTATTTTCTTCTGAAAATTTGATCAAAAAATTCTGCTTATGCTTAGCTGCACTTGTTGAATGACTTACTCTAAAATCTTTCATTCCATGATGAGAATTTCAAGTTTCAGATTTCAGATATCAAGAAATGCGTCAACTGGGTTGTATCAGACATTACTTGAGAACATTTGAATAACTATGATCAATCATGTTCTTGCACTGAAACATGAAGACGTACTGGTGATTTTTATTTGTAAACAAAGTATGATTAGATAAAATACTGCGCAAACATCAGTAACAAATATAACAGAAATAGAACATCGGGAAGAAAAATCACGAAACTTCTTATTTCAAGAGCAAATCATCAGGTAATAAACAAGCCGAAATTGTAAATATCGAAAGTCATTCTCAGAAAAACGTTCGATTTGATCACGTTGTTAAAATGAGCATGTGGAAAGTCTTTAAAATGTTTTACCTGTCCTTGAATGATTACGTTTTCTTGACGTTATAATAACGAAAACATGCAAATAAACACGTCAAAAATAGCATTAAATACATCTATTTGAGTATGAATTTGTTCATTAAAAGTAGTTTTTTTAGAGAGAAAATTATTTCTAGTGTTCTATATTATAAAAAATTATTTCTTGATTTCCTAACAAACTATATTAATCAGCATCAGAGACTAAAAGTAAAAATAACTATTTTTACATCCTTTGCAGTTCTATTTACCATTTCTTAATTCAACAATTCCTTGAGGGAAAAAAAAAGATATTAGATATAAATTTCCTTTATTTTATTTTATTTGTATATTTTGCATCGTCCTAATATTTCCTATCACACGTCATACTTATATTCGTTTAAATCCTGTGTACAGTGAACTCAAACTGCATGTACATGCAACAAAATGGCGCAATGGTAATGAGATGACATTCCGATGTTTGGTGATCAGATTATGAGGTTATGCTATAAACCAATGTATATTGTCAGAACAAATAACGACCTTTGCTCTCCAGATAATGCTAAACATATTTTTTTTATTTCAGACAACATCTCGCCATTGCGGCCTCATCAGGGCTAATAGAACAAGATCTGTTCGATTTCAAACCTTATTGTCAAAATGTTTAAATCCCTACAGCATGCACTACAAATTCTGAAAAAAACAACAAAAAAAAAAGAATACCGTTATTATGAAATGCACTGTCACATTATTTCCAAAGAAAAAAACGGCATTTTAAAAATTATAGTAACAATTAAAAACTTTAGAGTAAATATTAGTTTACATTAATTCTGACAAAGAAGTACAAAACAATCAGCTTGACATTTAAGAATATTTAAATTACTATAAATTACAATTACTAATAATTGCATTTATTTTCCCTCATAACTTTTAATTCGATTATAGTAAATAATTGACTTGGCCATTGTTGCCTCTCTTCATTGCGCACTTTTCACTATATTCGCAAATTATTTTAATTTTTGGATTTCGTTTTCAGCGCCTTTTCAATACCTATCGTCCATATTTCTCAGTTATAGTAGCTCAGGAGTCTACGTGGAATATTTTTCTCTCTTCTCCCTGAATTTTATGGCCTTTCTCCTCCACCAGCTCACCGAAATCGCACGCTTGTAATCGACCCTGTTGTTCTGAATGGTACGAGGAAAGATTATCTTGGCTCTATTCACTAACGTCATCTTCACAGCCAGCCTGCATCCGGTTCTCGTCCAGCCCCTTTTCACCTCCCAGTGTTGATTAACCAACAGAGAATAAATCATCATTTAGTGCTTGAAATGACCCATATTATCCTCCTACGTCATTCATTTAAATCTTCGATTTTTACTAAGGCTTACGTTAGCATAATAAATTGTGTCACCTCTAGGCTTAATGATGTTGAGTTAGCTGTGTAAAGAAAAAAAAATGTCGAAGTACTTGACAAAAACACAACCACTCAATGAAAAATAATATGCATAGAAATCATAACCCATCATAACATCCGTTAATATTTCATAGTCTAATTAAACGAATACCGATCCACAAAACACAGTTTCCTTAGACAAAAATCACTGCTTTAGAAAACATAACGTTACTATACAAATAACTATAGAATCGGAAAATACGTCTTACTATTTGGACAACGATTGAATAAGAACATGCAGACTTTCTGTATAAAACATAAACTTTACTATATAAGTAACAAACACTGAATCAGAAAATACAACTTTGCTAAATAAACACCAATAAGCCAGAAAATTCATCCTTGGCCACGTAAGTGCGACATGAATTTTTAATGTGTAACAAAATCCGCGAACTTCTTACTATGAATTTCATACAGTGTGATGATAATCAGGTTTTAAGAAAATTATCAAATTTCTAGATGTACAGAATGATATAAATAGTCTAACACCCAGCTGTTCTACTGCCTGGTCTAATCTGAATTGAAAACCACTGTAAAGAGTTCACGAATCACTAAACTTAAAAAATAAATCGTATGATAATTCTTAATATTAAAGCAATTTCGTGTATTCTTGAAATATTTTGGTCATTTTTTAGAGACTTGATAGAGATACAAAAATGGACTTATGAATCTGTTTTGAGGCAGTTTTAATATATTTTACAGTATATCATTAGTGTATGGAGACTTACTAACAACGAATAAAACATATACAGCGTATTAATTCATTCATGATAGAAAATTAAATGTGTCCTGTATTGAGTTTAATGAAATAAACCTCTTTTTTTTTCGCAAACGCAGACAACAGTTTACGTTTTTCTTCACATATGTTTAATTCTTTTAGCATTATTTTATTTATAACTAAAATGTTTTTAGATGCTTAATATATGGGCTCTTTTTATTCAATGTCTTTGTGTAATGCAACATGTGTAATTTATAGAAATTGATTAAATAAATATGACCTCGTTTTCACAGCAAACAAGTACAAAACCTGCGCAGAAATAGGTTAAAAGCCCCGCCACAGGAAAGTTCACAAAACTACACTGATACCTTATATCTGTTCACCCCTAGCGAATACAGTAAGTTTTATCAAGATCGATTTCCTCTGAATTCGTACAGTCTTCTTTATGGACGTGTAGTCAGCAAATGTTGGAGATCGGTTGCCTGTTGTCGTGTCTAGAGGCATGTTAGACTTTACACACGACATCAAAGTTCGATTTCCAGACAACAGGCCAGATTTATGTTCAACTTAAACTCGCGCAAACAGCTTCCCGAGAGTTAGACGGATAACTAAAAACCATCAGATTTCAGGCTGTCTCCGATTTTAGCCACGTGCTCAGTAACGTTCTTAATCGTTACCCAGAGCTTGATAAACGATAAAATACACATTCTCGACAAATAATGAAAAGATTGTCATTTGTTATGACTTGAAAGAAGCCCAGATTTTTGTTTGACAAAAGGAAACTTTTCTTACATATTTTGAACAAAAAACTGTTATATATATATATATATACGTATAAAATCTTATATGCAGTAAGATCTACAAAAATAAAAGAGCCGATATATATATATATATATATAGATTAAAATTTTATATATCGCAAGATCTCGATAACAAATGAGCTGTTATATTATGTATATATGTTATGTTGAGAAAGAGTATATGGCAAGAAAACCTCCACATATTGTTTATTTAATAAGTGAGAATTAGAAACAAATATGATACTTTTCTATAGACCTCCCGAAAGCAGAATTATGGGGCTTAAGGGTTATAGGGCAAAAAATTGGCCAATTGTTTTTTTAGTGAAATCTAAAAAATAATACCCAGGTGCAAAGTCTCAGAATCTCCTTAGTATGCATGCAAAGTTTCAGGTCTCTAGGTTCTCTCCTCTTGTAGCTATGACGGTCACACACGCACACACACGTAGACAGACTCTTATACTATTGTAGATATAACTAAGCATTTACTAAAGAAACAACAAAAAAATAGTCTAAGTTTTGAATATTTAGTACAGCTCTATAAATTTCATATAACCAATTATTACCTGAGACTATTATATTCAAATAAACTGAAATTTCATTTATTCGATAATCCAGTTATTACTTAATGTACATGTGTGTACCAGTCAAAAGAATTAACTTATAGCTAAGTTTATTAAGTGTTACTGTTAAAACGCTTGCGAAGATTTTAAAAGAAAACCGTGTCTTTTATTCTCAAAGCGTCAATTTAGATGTCCTTTCCCGTATAGCAACAGAATATTTCCACCTTAGAACACTCTCTGATGGACGCCATGGTGATGACAATAATAACTCCTATGAAGAAATAAATTCTTCGTATCTCTATACCCTCTTTAACAAGGTCTGGAGTATCGAATTTTCGCTTGGTATACTCCTGAAACAATAGCTAGCAAGTTGACAAGCCAATAACTGGCACGTTGACATAAACCAATACGTGACGGATTTTTTTTTTTCGCCGGGAAAGGATCAAAACGTCAGAATATAGGATAAACTGATTGACTGAAGGTTGATAATTTGTCAATCAATGAAGCATTAACGAAGAAAAGAATTATCACTAAAATCAGCATTTGTTCCTGATATATTGTTCTATGAAATAGTTTTGTGTTATTAATTTTATTACAGAAGAAGCTTACGTATGATTGCGTAACTACATTATTAATATCTAAACATCTAAATGATGACCATTAATATAACCCCACAAATTATTTTCATCCAAAAAACATTTTGTTCTTTATTTAAAGATTGATCTTACACAAATATGTGCAGCATTATATTTTCAGGAAAGCTGGTTTCTGTCTACCTTTGTCGTTAGGGGACACTTAACGTGAGAAATCTGACATTCAAGCCAATAAAACTGCCCTAATGTTAACTTTTCCACTCTTCTTGTACCGATTATCAATCAAATAATTGGGAAGTAGAGATTGTTCTGCTGAAACTTCTGACAAAACTTCTAAATACATATTTTTTTTATACATGACGGCAGCAGCAAAAACGACAACAACAACAAAATGTGTTCATGATGTTACAGTTTTGCCAAATAAAAATACATTTGCGTTCACGAGTATATAACTCATACTTGTTTCTGATTTTCCATGCACATATTTGACGAGAATAAATATGGGTTAGTTTTCAAAGACACTTGTAAACGTGAAAACCTTTTTGTAATACTTTAACATTACAAAAAAAAACAACAAAAAACATACATAGTTCCTCAAATTTATCAAAACAAAGCTATAAAAGGTTTCTTTCTTTAACATTGCTGGTCAGCAACATAGTAAAAAATGGATCAGCTAATATTTGTTTGAAATAAGGAAAATGTATTTACGATGATTCGTAGTATGCAAACTCAATACCCTTAATATTGATTATTGACTCATTTTATCGGAAGTGACACTCATTTTATCGGAAGTGACGGAAAACTAGCCATAATACGTGTGAGACATAACAGAAAAAAACCCTGGAATAATGTTGTCATTTAGTTTATTTCCTTGTAAATGTAGTTCACAATTCTTTCCTTGTATTCGTAAGTACTTTTGCCATCCAGACTTTCCAATAGCCAGGTGGGTAGGGCACTCGACTCGCAATCTGTGGGTTCGAATCCCCGTTCCACCAAACATGCTCGCCCTTTCAGCCGTGGGGGCGTTATAATGTGACGGTCAATCCCACTATTCGTTGGTAAAAGAGTAGCCCAAGAGTTGGCGGTGGGTGGTGATGACCTTCCCTCTAGTCTTACACTGCTAAATTAGGGACGGCTAGCGCAGATAGCCCTAGTGTAGCTTTCAAAAACAAACAAACAAACTTTCTAATAAGACACACCTTAGAGACACTTTAACTGCTTGAGGAATGGAAATAACAAGTTAATGTCCGCTTCATTGTGAAGTTAATGGCTATATAAACCATTTATTATCTTTGAGATGTATTTGATTAAAACTTAAAATTTATTTTCAGTGTTATATTTTGTTTACAATATACATGCACGTGGATATATTGAACAAACAGTTGTTGTAAAACTCGATTTGTACATTAAACATTATCAGAATAATGTATTTTCAGTTATAACTATTATACAAACAGTAATTGTTATATTAACTGCATTTTAACTGCACTGTCGTTGTAAAAACGTATGCAATTATTATTTGCAATAGGAGGCATCTTGTTGTCTAACCTGCACGTTCTTGACAACTACTGACTCTGTTTTCCACAAACATGACCGAAAACAATTTAAAGTTACTAAAGAAATTACTTGCATAACACACAATACCGTTTATCTTATGCAATGTAAAAAATACAGTCACCAGGAGGTAGGACTAACCCAAACGTCTCTCAGCGTTTTAACAAGCATAATTCTTCTATTAACAACAGTCACCAGGAGGTAGGACTAACCCAAACGTCTCTCAGCGTTTTAACAAGCATACTTCTTCTATTAACAACAGTCACCAGGAGGTAGGACTAACCCAAACGTCTCTCAGTGTTTTAACAAACATACTTCTTCTATTAACAACAGTCACCAGGAGGTAGGACTAACCCAAACGTCTCTCAGCGTTTTAACAAGCATAATTCTTCTATTAACAACGAAAAAGACTTCCCTGTTGCACAGCACTTCAAGCAATTTGGGCATTTCATTAATGAAATGATTCTCATAGGTATTGAAACCGGTTTCAAAACTAAAGCTGATAGAGAAATGAAATTGGCTTATTGGATTACTACTTTATATACTATTCGTCCTTGTGGAATAAACCTATATCCTGGAATCAGTGCTCTTCGAACCCGTAATTAGTCTTACAAACAATTTCTATGTTTCTCATGTATGGTGTAGGTTACTTGTTTTTACCCTTAACATTTTTTAATACTTATTGTTTATGATGATTTTCAGTGTTCTTTTTTTATCCTCTTAGTTCTTTCCATTTCACAATTTTTCTCGATTCGATTTTCATATCATATCTTTATTTTACTTCATCGATATCCTCTTAAAGTTAATTTGTTTTAACTGAAATCGTTTTAACTTTTTTTTTCATATGTACCTTCTTACATATAATATTCTTGTTTCCAGATATATTACTGTTTTATTGGACAACGGAAAGTAGTGACACCTGCAACGTTTCTTTGAAAGCAAATAAAAACACTCCCGTGTTGTCATGATAAACTACTTTGCCTAACCATGACGTCACTTCACATTTTACTTGACGTAGTCATTCCTACTTTTCCTTGATAAGTAAATGTCTATCTTTCGAAAGCGCTTAGGTTAGTAGTTGCACAATGTTTTATGATTGGTTTATCAGACAGGTAAGTAGATAATTTAACAATCAACAAAACTGTATTACAATTTACAACTTCTACAGTAAGTAAGATTTGTTTTTAGAACAGGTACGAATGAGAATGATCGCACCAGTGATCTAAATCTCGTATCTGTTCTAAAAACAAATCTTAGTTACTGTAAAAGCTGTTAATTGTGATACAATATACTTAATAAGTAAGAAAACTCAAAACGAAACGATTAATCAACAACGCCGATTATAGCTTTCCCTAGCTCCAGTAACAGAGAACTCATCATCTAACAAATGGAATACCGACAGATATTTTGTATTATGACTGAGTGGTTCCGTTAGTTATACTAAAATGATTCTAGAGCTTTACCACGTCCGATCATACCATATCTGACGACCAGGCACCTTGACAATTGACCTGGAGCGTAGTTTCCATTACAAAAGGTTTTATCGCAAGACTGTCATGTCAAAAGCACACCACTCCTCCCTGTTCAAATTATATAATCCACCCAGTGTACGAAAACGACGCTTTCCCAGCGCTCGTTTCAAAAGCCGATATCACAAAAATTCACAAATGCTGCGTCTTGAGGGGTAGGTCTTTGTAAGGAATAGTGTGAATACTTATTTCATTCAGTTATGTGACGGATGAAAGTATGACTAGAAGCCTTATCTCGGTGAACTCATACTCTGATGGTCTCCAGAACACTGGTTTGATAGTAAGCAAAGTTCACCTTGACCATTTAATCCACTATCCTGATTGCTAACTTAGCGCAGTATTCAGCGATTATCAGGAATTCCTTCGAAACTTGCCGTGTACTGTGGAATTTTTTTATCACCCACTGACCAGTAGAAATTGATATGAGACTTGTTTCAGTTATCAAGGAATAGATACGATTCGTCGATTATCACCACGTGCTGCCATGTTTCCTTCATATAGTTTTAGACGGTTGGTTTTCTTTTCCCGTCTATGTGGTGGAAGTAAGCTGTGTGCACGTAATTTGAGTCGTTATTCCAAACGAAGAACCTTCTTGATTATATTATTGTGTACTGTTGCCTTGGGCACACGAACGGCTCTTGCCATTCCTTTGTGTTCGTGAATTTTTCACTTGTTACAAGAGCCCGTACTTTTCTTAACACGTTTTGTTATAGTCACTTTCAGAATGGTCTTCGTGTCACACGTTGAGCAATATATCTTTATTTTTCCAATGCCACGAAATACAAGGCATATTTCCTGTCGTGAAAATTTTAAATCCTCGACTTGAACATATGATTTTAAATGTAAAAATATTTTGAACTGTTATGTATACTCTTCCTGAAGTCGATCGGTTTTTCCATCCTATCATACCACCTACGTAACGCGAAACAATGTCAAAATGTATGACATACGCTATTCCACCGTGACTTCATAGCGCTTGTTGTTGTAACGTGACACTTAATTATTAACTTATCCAAATTATTTTAATATGATATAAGATGCAGCCAATCAATCTTCTGAATAACTGTTTTAAAAATTAGAGCACTGATATTGTTATCTTCTGTACTGACATAATGCTCCTTTTTGTAGTCATCGATTTAAAAATCATTATCTCTAAATCATCGACATGAACTTAACTTTATGATCTGTTGCATTCAATGCTTTTCTAACTCAGTGTATTGTGATAGGTATTATATAAAAATAGAATAGGAAAGAGGAGTAATATTGTCTTTGAAAAATTAAATGTATTTATGTTTTATACTGATATATCTACTGACTTGAATATTTGTCAAAAAATGTTACATGCGCAAATTTGTATTGTCATTGTTGCTAAAATCCATTTTACAAATGTGTTAAATACAAAACAATTATTACGAATAGTTCCGCGTGTACAATGTTAAGTGATTTTAATATGTTCGTGGGAAATTGCATTAATTTAAAAAAAGACACTGTTAAAGTGTTCTGGGATGTTCAAAATTATAAAGTTTGATAATGCTTGAGACAAAGTAGCCTAAAATGTTAATTTGGTTTACTTCTATTACTTCGTAAGCCATTTTTAAAGATATGAATATTTTCTTTGATCATTTCAATAAAGTAAGATTGAGATAATCTACAGAGGTTTCAATGTGCATAGGGATGAAACTCTCCATCAAAATCCTACATGTTTTCCTAAAGTTATTCTCAATTATAGAATTTATATTATATTTTTTAATTCCCAAAGCTCCTTTGGGTCTCTTAATAGATT
>NW_013665813.1:526715-533916 GCF_000517525.1 Limulus polyphemus | reverse complement strand
ATCGGAATTATGCTATTTCGAAAATAATATGTATGCTAAAAGCTAGTTTTATGTGGTTTGAACATACGTTTTAGCAGTCAGTTACGTCATTCAATTCTGAAATGTCTTGCATTGCTTTGTTCAAAAGTGTGTCTTATAAAAAAATAGATAATGACGAATATAGATATACCTCTTTACGTAAATTTAAGCTGTTGCTCTACAACCGTTATCAAGAAATCAGCTTTATTCCATTACAAAGGTATAAACATGTTTGACTTTGAGAGTGTTAACAAGTTGGCGGTAATTTTTTAACCGAATTGAGCCTTTAAAATTATTTGTAATTCGTATGAATTAGAATTAAAAACAATAATTAAATATTACAGCAACTAAAATCAAAATTCATTGAGATTCATTAGAAGTAAATGTCTCTCCACATCAATCCCTGATCCTATTGAATTATTCATTCAACTACCAACCCATCATTGTTGTCTACATCTAAAAGACCGCTTTTGTGCTGATGTTTCAATGGAAATCGAATCAAAATAATAATAATACGTTCGCGAATTTATTCCATCGCTGCTATACATCTTTTTTAGGATGTGTCAAGAGAAACCTGACTTTCTATCTGGATTTCTTTATACATATATAAATCATTCGCTTAAAAATCCTAAACTACAAATTTTGTATTTCTTCCTGAAAAGAGTTTTCATTTCTTGCATTTCGAATTTTATTTCAAGTATTTTTTATTTTCAAGGAAGTTACAGCCATAAATAGAAAAAATGGCAGAATTTAACAATATTTTTCTTATTTTGAAAAATAACAGCGCATTAAATATACCTCTTCAACAGATTACTAACGAAAATTTCGTAACATTATATTTTAGTTATATGTTTGGATTATCTTTCTCAGAACAATTTATTTGTGTAAAACTACCCATCCATATATTTGTTAGATTATTACATGTTTATCTATACTGAATATTTGAAGTACCTTTTACTGTTACAATTCAGATGAAAGCTTCATCACATTAGAATAATATATAAAAACTTTCAAAAGACACTCCAGCGAAAAGTTTAAAAAGATCCAAGTAATATCTTTAATAGTTTAACATTAATCAATCATATTATAGGACAATGCATCATGTCAAAAAAATGTATTAAAATCATAGTCCAGTAGTTGTATTTTATACGCTACTTCATTGTAAACGAATAATAACTGTTTTTGTTGCATCCTTATCAGGAAGATATATATAGACATTTCAGTTCAACGAACTGAGCTTTAACCTGTAATTATCTTTATTTTACTTTTCATTCATTCATTTTTTATACTTTTTTAAAATAAACATTGATTTCCTTTGTTAGTTTAGATTTTTATATTTAGGACTAACATAAATCTCTAACGCTGGCTTAATCTCATAAGATATTATTGGGTTTACGGCCGAAAATACCGTTAACATTAAAGGTACCGAACTGATGAAATAATTCATTATACTATTTATAGGAAGATACGAAAGAAAAGTATATTTAATTAGTTTTACTTATGGCCAGTTTTATTTTTAGTTTCGTTTTAAGTAAATAGCTGACATTGATAGGAAGTTGTTACTGTTTTAAATGAAATAACAAATATCAATTATTTCAGTGATACCGTTTCAAGCAACACCTCAGTCAAGATTAACTATTATGTTGTCATCAATATAAACATGTTAATCAAACGTCGTGTCCCACATCAATAGAGTCAAACTTCCTATTAGATTTAACTTCTAGAAATCGTGTGTTACGAACTTATTTTTTTCTAATTTGGAGGGTAAATGTACTTTTTTCATTCTTCATTCAGTGCGTGATTATTTATAGTTAAACACAAAGCTACACAATGGGCTATTTGTGCTGTACCCACTATGGGTATCGAAATCCAATTTTTGGCTTATAAGTCCGTAGGCATACAGCTGAGCCACTGGGGGGGGTGGGCTAAGGTCAGGAGATGCTGTTGTGTATACCCCTATTTTATATGTTGAAAGTAGCACGAAATTTGTCTTATTCTTACAATTTTATATATAGACAAAGAATAGTATTTTAGCTCTTGCGTCATATATTAGCTCTTGCGTCATATAGGTAACAAGAAGTATTCAGCACTGGTTGTGTATTTGAGTGTTGACGAAAAGATATTCGAAAACTGAAAAATTAATATAATCATGACCTTTGAAATCTATGCGTCTGATATTTTTACAACCACGATAAATACAATAGAGAATCATTAAAATAATATAAAAATTCTAAGGGTTTTTAATACAATATATGACTTTCTAGAGAGAAACCAGTAAAAGAAAATGCAATGAAATAGTGTATGCAAATTTAATCGGCTACGAATTGTATTCATTCGCGGTTACCTTTTTCAAATGCTATTAAGTCATTTATAATATAGTAATTAAACAGAAGTCCTGCTTTATTTGTAGTCAGAATACAACAGTAGGAACACTTTTAATCTGTATGCTAGAAATACTTGTCACCTGGTTGGTCAGCGGCAAATTTAAGGACATACAAGGCTGAAATTATATACAATTTAAAAGTTTGGTAGTTTCAAAAATTAGATTTTAATAGCATTGTGACCTCAAGAATATTTGCTGGACGTATTTCAAGTTATCCTACTAGCTCTAAGAAAATGAAATTGTAATGATCACAATAAATATTTATTTAATGACGGGTGACTTGGATAACTTGGGAATGCATTGGAGACGTATCTTTACTAATTTTAAAGAGTTTCCTATGAAGCTTTTAATGGCAAGAAATTGGCTGAAATTGTATCTCATTATTATTGCTACATGTTTTGTTCAGTTTGTCTTAATAAAATGGATGTAGAATTTCACGACGAACAGATAAATCACATGAAATTATACGTTATTATGGCCAGATGGAGGTCAGGAGATCAAGCGAAGTTATAATAAGGTTAATACAGATTATTATATGACATGTATCTCATAGACACAAACAAAGCAGCAAAAGAAAAGACAAAGCACTGACAAAAATGCTGGCTAACCGAATACTAAATCTTTATTACCATCTATGTCAAAACTTATAGTACAAATTTAAAATAAAATGACATCAACGATAGGCCATAATTCATTTGTTTAACTGATCATGCTAATTGTTATTAGCATTTTAATTTATGTACGCAAGTGGAGATTTCCATAAATTCCTTACATAAGACACTTTTTCAAAGAATAATAGAAATTTCATGCTTTAAATAATGAAATTTATATGTCAGAACACGAAACCTTTCACACAAACAATAGACTCGTATGAAAAATTCTTATTTGTTAGTATCGTTAAAACAGAATCTGATGTGTGATATCTACTCTATACCTAGAAAATGTTTTAAGTGTTCCCAGCTCTGCAAACCATTCTTTAGTGAGTGTCTTCGTGCATGCTAACGATTTTACAACATTTGTTTCTCACCGTTACGGTCTTATTTGTTACTATAAATTACATCTTTGCTGGTCTTTGAAACATATTTTTCTTAAGACCTTGACGACAAACACATGCTATATATGCGTCTTCTATAGATCACTTTTTTATTGGGAAAGAACTGGATACCATAACATCGAAATTGACTTAACTATACACTACCAGTGGGCTTGATAAGCCAGTTCATCAAGTGATTCTTTGCACTGCTCACGCACATGGTCACAGAGTCTTGGGCACCTAACCTATATAAAAGCCAGTGTGTGTCATGTCATTCTAGATTTCTCGAAATAGGAGGAGTCATAAAATGCAAAATGCATTTATCCAGATAGAATAGTTCCATCAATGTCTGCCCATTACGATTTTGGTGACGGGGGTGCAAGGGGGCCGTGAGGGGGGTGTAGTGAGTGTTGGTATAATAATCCTAAAGTATAAAAGTAGTTTGGGATCACCCAGTCTAGAGCCAAGTGCATGAAATTTATCACGGAAGTAAAAATATCGATTCAATTTTAAACTTAAATCGTTTCTGAATTAAGCTATTTTCTGTTATATCACAACGATTTTAAAAAGAAACAAACCTCTTTAATAAACAGAGACTCTAAATTAATAAATCAACAAGCATTTTTTCCAGTTTTATTGTCTATACATTTCATTTTATACTTTCGGCACATAGACTAACAACAATATTAGGTTATACTTTTTGTTGCAAAGCAACATGCCATAAGAGCCATTGTTGGAACGTAGTGTTACCAAAACGCACTGTCTTTTCTATATTTTAGAAGTTGTTAATCTAACTGATTTTTACCAATAATTATTTTATGAATATGCCACGAATTCATTTCGTGAATGATCTTAATTTTGATTGCCTCACAAAGGAATTTAACAACGTTTGACTGCAATTTTCTGCGTTTTTGTTGGTCAAACTTGATTTCGTAAGATTTATTTACTTCAACTGACTATGAAATTTGAGGTTAGGATATACTATGGGGTGGGGGTGGTAGTAGTTGCCACGTCATTTTGACGGGCTATACTCTAGTTAACAATAATAGGTAGAACACACTGCAATCAATGCATTTATCCTTGTTGAAGTTTAACTGGTAAATTTTTATCAATTTGTATTTCAAGTCCAAACCACGTTATTTATAGTAATTACTTCGATTCCATACTTATCAAAATATTTAATCTATATTGTAAGAATAATTTATAAATGTTATTTGACTTTCCAACTCTAATTTATAGACAAAATAATTACACCAGAACACAAATCAACCTATGCTGACGTATTAATTATACGACTGACTTGTGACGTGTCCTTGTAGTATATATAGAACAACTAAATACCGTCGTCCTGTTTGTAGAAAAGCGGAAATAATTATAGTTTTCGAGTTGCACATGATTAGATCAATAAAGCCAAAATTAATCAAGAAATTTAAGCAGTAGAACAGCTTAAATCGTTCATTAATCTCTTTTGATCACTAATAAATTATATTCTTGTTTATAACATAAAAAATCGTGTTTTCTTGCTCTGTTAAACCTATCTATATATTTATTCATTTAGTACCCTTCATCTATAAATTTTTGACTGCTAGTACCACCTGTCAGTGAATATTATTATCTAACGGATATTCTACCCGTATTTAATACATAGATATTTGATTAAAGTAATTACGCAATATTTTTTATAGATAATTAATTCTACTATGTTGGAACTTATCTTCCGTTTCATGTCGTGGCAATACATTTTTTATAGTCTATAATTCGATTTTAAAATAATGATATTAAATATGTTTAACTTATATATGTTTCTAGTAATTCTTCACCATTATTATCTACTTTAATTGTAATTAACTGAAAAATTATCTTTACCATTGCGTTCATTTTAATCTTTTTTTTATTTTATTTTGAAGTACTTATGCTACGATTTTGTTAGCTACAACTCTCTGAATTATATTATTGAATAATGCATACTGGTAAGAATGTGACAAAATTATGAATTAGGTTGTTATTTCATATGTATTTAGTATTCTACATAGTGTATGTTTTTGTTTTTTTTTTAAAATTGAAAATATAATATTAGTGCCTAAATCGTAGTACAAATTATAAAAGTTATTTAACTTAATAAATGTGACAACACAAATGTTAAAATGTTTTACAGTAATTTGTGTTAAAGTTGATCTCGCCTTCTTGCAAATTAGTGTTGTTTTTATTTATCTTTTATCTCGTTCTTTCAACAGTATGATATTTGTTTTAAATAAAATGTGTGTAATGTGCAGGATATTGGAAGGATCAATGAATACAACTTAAACCATATGATGCTTGTTGAACTAGCTTAAGTTTGGGGTGAAACTGACACGTTGATTAAAAATGGTTGAAATGATACTGAACGATGTCTGAAACAATTATACCACGTCCAATCTTGTTAATATGTTTCTGGTGAAAATTAGTTTCGCTAAAACAAGTACTTCTGAAGGTATATTCGTTTTTTTAAATGTAATATTTTCAAAAAATGGCGACATAGAATTTTAGACATACATGTCCATTTTGCTGTGTGCCATAGTATTTCCTTGTAGATTGATTTTTAGTTACTTTGTTATTACGATTGTTTGTTTGTTTGTGTACTCTGCCCACCACGAATATCGAAACCAGGTTTCTAGCGCTGTGTCACTGGGGGTGGGTTATTACGAAACAGATCTACAGGAATTTTGTAGTTCAGTAAACGAGATGGTACGTGAACATAATTCAAAGAAAAGTTAAAAGTGATATTTTTTCCATGTCAAACTATTGAGGAATTAAAATGAAATTCAAAGTAAAATAAACAAATGTGAACCAGCTGAAGATAATATAAAAGAACATTACTTCACAAACAAAATCATATCACCTAGAAGTACTTTACAGTACCTAGAAGTATGTCATACAACCCCAAAACCTTGAAGTTAACCCATCCATTTAATTCTAGAGTAAACTGAAGTTGGTTAAAAAAATCACATACAAAATTTAGTGACCTGTTCATTATACAGTAAAATGCGGATGAAACATGTATATATATATATATATATATATATATATTTGTATTAGATCTGTATCCTACGTAGGTTTTATAAATGATGACATATGATTTTTATGCCTCTAAAGTCGACGTAGGGTTTGGCATAAGCTAAAATGTCATTTTCATGCAAAATTGTGGCCTTGTGGAATATTTTTACCGGATGTTGTGTTTTATTTCCAGGACACTAATGTTCAACTTTTAACACAAGTAGAATGGTAAAATTGTTTTGTAATCTCCCTTCCCATACTTCAGAATCAGGAAAAGAAAAGACAAATACAAATGTCTGAACGACTTGTTTTTAAACTTTAGAAGGTTGTACGTGTAAGTTTCCTTGAAATCGGAATGGAGCTTTTACAAGCAATCCCGGGGGGGGGCTGTTATTTCTTCAGTTTGGTTAGATGTGTATAAATACAATCTTATGAATTTGGTGTTATTACACAACCCACGCTGACTACGAGATGCACTTTTCAGGTTTAAGATATTTTTGAAACTACGTATAGTAAAGAAAATGGAGAGGATAGTCTGCTTCTACTACGATTTAATATTTTTCTCGCGCAAAGCTACACGAGGGCTATCTGCGCTAGCCGTCCCTAATTTAGCAGTGTAAGACTAGAGGGAAGGCAGCTAGTCATCACCACCCGCTGCCAACTCTTGGGCTACTCTTTTACCAACGAATAGTGGGATTGACCGTCACATTATAACGCTCCCACGGCTGAAAGGG
>NW_013665813.1:512118-526705 GCF_000517525.1 Limulus polyphemus | reverse complement strand
AAGCTAAAATGTCATTTTCCTGCAAAATTGTGGCCTTGTGGGATATTTTTACCGGATGTTGTGTTTTATTTCCAGGACACTAATGTTTGAAAACATCAACTATGTTCAACTTTTAACACAAGTAGAATAGTAAAATTGTTTTGTAATCTCCCTTCCCATACTTCAGAATCAGGAAAAGGAAAAGAAGAGACAAATACAAATGTCTGAACGACTTGTTTTGAAACTTTAGAAGGTTGTACGTGTAAGTTTCCTTGAAATCGGAATGGAGCTTTTTTTGAAACAAAACAAAACAAATTATATAGACGTATTGTGTGTATATATATATATATACAATGTTATTTGGTTCGATATTCGTGAATTTATGTATATGTATTAATTTATTACAGACATACTGATGGAAAAAAGGTTATGCTATAATAATAATAATGCAAACAACAGATATATTCTAATCGACATTGTAGTGTACAGCTCGTTGCATTGGCTCAGTGTCTGTTTGTTTTGAATTTCGCGCAAAGCTACACGAGGGCTATCTGCGCTAGCCGTCCCTAATTTAGCAGTGTAAAACTAGAGGGAAGGCAGCTAGTCATCACCACCCGCCGCCAACTCTTGGGCTACTCTTTTACCAACGAAAAGTGGGATTGACCGTCACATTATAACGCCCCCACGGCTGAAAGGGCGAGCATGTTTGGTGGGACGGGGATTCGAACCCGCGACCCGCAGATTGCGAGTCGAGCGCCCTAACCACCTGGCCATGCCGGGCCGGCTCAGTGTCAAGATAATTTTACTGACTGGAATCTTTCAACATGTTTAATGAGTAAGGGTATATAACGTTCGTTATCACAGAACTACGGAATAAGAATCTTGAATGACCATTCTCTCAGAAGAGCTGGATTCCCAAATCCAATCCTGATACGTAACTATGCCGGCTCTGCAGCTAACACTATACGTGCATACAATAAAATAACGTCGTGGAAATGATGATAAACATTATCCAGCCTTTCACGAGAAATTTCAACCTTTTAGGTCATATCCTGGGATGCTTTTCTAATAAAATTTCACAAAATAATTAATTTAATATTTTATCTGTTACAAAAAACAACAAAAACAACAACTTACATCTTCGGACTATCGGGTCTTCTGATCAACGGACTGTCACCAATAAATCTGATTATCTAAGACAATGGAGCAAAATAACATGTGTGGTGGGCCCTAAGATTCTAACAGTGAACTTGAAATGTGTTTCTTTTAAAGCATGCACAGATATTTAAAATTACTCATTGTTTGAAATCAATAAAGTAAGATTACTCTGTCAAATTGTTTACCCTAGATCAAAGTTATTCAAAAACAAAATAATTTAAGTCATATTTTGATCATTCACATTCTCGTCCATCCGCAAATGTGGTTATGCACTGGGCCACATAAACAATAATTACATATAATTCATTCTAGATGGCAGCACGTCATAACTGATTTTGTACAGGGGTGGCCGTTTTACGGAAGTCGACCCTCGTACCTCAATTTCACCTAACTGAAGTGCATTCGGTTTACAATACAAAGTGAAATGAAGAATAATAGAATAAACTTGTGCGATTAACCAAAACTAGTAATTAAGCGACACAATACGTTTTCTACATACTCGTGTTTTTACAACTCTGTTTCTGTGTCTTGGCAGATCCCGCAGAAATATACTGAATAGGCTAACAATTTGTATCTAACTGTTTTATATATACATCTGTTTTCTCAACGAATTTGACTAAACTTTCGTTAAAAGTTACAGATATTTTTTTTTCCGGTAATACTGTATATGATCGAAACTATCAACTGTTTATGAAAGCTAGATTGTTGCAACCAGGAAAAATCAAACATCATTGTCTATCTAATATTTAATGTCTAATGTTGAAATAAATTATTAAATTTTGTGTTAATTCGTTTAAAAATTATCTACTTTACAACACATCAAGATTTAAAGAAGAAAAAAATAAAAAAATAAAAAATAAAATAAATAAAAAATAAAAATAAAAAAAATAAAAGCTTACTAGTCACCAGACTTCGACTTCTGTTTTTATTGTTATAATCTGCACTTTTACGATTCCCTGACAATGATTTTCATTTTGGCGAATGTAATCACAATTACTCAAAACTGGGAAAGTAAAAAAAAAAATCAAAAAATCCAGGCATTTTGATCGTTTTTTTCCCCCAAAATTTATTTATCTCTAAAATTGAAAGTTTTTCATTATTATCCTGCATTTTTCATTGATTTTCAGAAAGCTATTTTTTGTTTGTGTTCGTGTAAAGTTTTTTTTTTTATAATTATGATCATGTTGTGGAAAATCTTTTTTACTAGAGTATTAGCATACACTTTGCTAAATTTTAAATGTATGTACTCTGGTTTAGCAGAAAGTATTTTGACATGTAATAAAAATTATCTTGACCTTTATATTATTCTTGTTTGTTTGAAGTTAAGCACAAAGCTACCCAATGGGCTATCTGTGCTCTGCCCGCCACTGGTATCGAAATCCGGTTTCTAGCGATGTAAGTCCGCAGACATACCACTGTGCCCTTAGGGGGGGGGTTACATTATTCCACCGATAGAATACTTTATCACAGATATCTCAACATTGTGTAGATCATAGTAGAACTTAACTGAAGTTGTAAGTTATTTAATCTTATTAAATGACAGCTTGACAAAATATCTATAACTTTTTTTAACTTACTAGTTACAAAATGTGTGCAACGGATGTTTCCGCTCGTCACAAACCAAAGAAAAACTGCGCTGTGTTTGACCATTAAATAAGTTGTATTAGTGACGCCGTGAAGAAACTGCTTCTTGTTTATTAGCCATCACCTCAAGTAGTCACCAGAGTGTAATTTGGATCTCCCATAAAAGAACGTTTAAGTACTGTTAAACCGAATGGAAGGGGGTTATACTGTTAATCAAGCGTTACCACGTGATTCACTTAGTAACTGTAGAGATGTTTATTTACATGGTCAGCTTTTTATTATAATCAGATGTTCGAAAATCAGCAATTTCAGAATCGTAGCAATTTCAGAATCGTATTCATTGAAATAACGTAATGTGTATAAAATGACAAAACCGTGATTACAAAATGTTCTGAAAAATAGTCCAAGAAATTATGTTAAAATTCCACGATGAAGTTAAGAATAAAATGTGTATTATTTAATTTAGGATTCAAAGAACAACAGCACACGATTTAATGTCTTAAACTTTCTGTTTCATGAAACTCTTACAATCTGAATAGAAAAGTAATTTGAATTTGAATTTCAATAATTGTTACTTTTTAGCATTATAATTTTTCCTTGAAAATTATATAAATGATAAGGGCTGGCTTTGAGGTTTTTTATTATTTATTCAATAATTTTAGTTTAATTTAGAGGATGGGACAACCTAGATGGACCAGTAGGTCCCTTGTTATCCCTAAACATTATGTTCTGTTAAATATCCTTTTCATTTCACGTCTGCTGATAGAATGCTTGAATATTACCAACCTTTTTAGCCCTGTGGCATGTAGCAGAGGCCCCCCAGTGGCACAGCGGTATGTCTGCGGACTTACAACGCTAGAAACCGGGTTTCGATACCCGTGGTGGGCAGAGCACAGATAGCTTTTGTGTAGCTTTGTGCATAAAAACAAACAAACATGTAGCAGAGTTATCCTGGAATGTGCGCTGATTCGTCAGCTCCACTGAAGTGATCCCAAATTGTTGACTTTAACCGGAACTCGTTGATTATGATATACTTGTCGGCATTGACAATGTCTTTCACGAAATGCCCGCGTCTGACTCCTTGGCCAGAGATGTATTCCCATATCACCTGATCCTGTGGATGCTTCAGAGTTGCATTCAAACATCTTGATAAACTTCTTCTCTACATCGACGTTGTACAAAGTGTTTCCCATTATACCCGTGCAGGTTGATCTTTGATTTGTCTGAGAAGACCACTCTGCTTCATATTGCTTCAGTCCAGCCATCAGACTCTTTGGCTCAGCTGAGCTTCATCTTATTGGTGAGGAGGGTTTCTTTCTTGGCGAGAACGGGTGGTGTCCAAGGTGACAGTGACCCCTGAAGTTTCCTGCAAGTCGACGATTCTGTGGTCTCATGCGTTTCAGAACATGATCATTCAGTTTCTTCCTACCTGTTCTCTTCAGCCACTCTAACAGTCAATTCCTCTAATTATTTGCATCCAGCGGCTACCGGAGACTGTTTAAATTTCATTATTCTAGTAGTCTGCCTTGCTAAAAGTTCCTCTTTGCTCAGAGAACAAAAACTGATTTTTTCCGTTGACTTAACTCACAACCTTGACCATGGTAGTAACACACCTATGTTGTAGCAGACAGGCTACTGACTCTCAGTAAGAACCTCTATTTGTACCCAAAAACGGCTGTTGCAGTACCCAGATTGCAGGTAAAACTGTCATGTAATAAGTAGATACTATTGTATCATTCATGAAACAAATTAGCACCTACAAGCATTAGGGCCTCAAAACAGACGATGATTCCGATAACAAAAATTGGGTGATGCCATAAATTGTTCTACCACTGTATTTGCATTTGCTTCTTTCCGTACTGAAAAGACGAAACGGTAAGTACGTTTCTGAAATGTGACATGAACACTTATGGATATTAATCACACAGTTGAACTGATTTCTTACCACATTATATTTATATAAAACATTATAAAGCTATTAAAAGGAATTTCCTAAGGATGTTTCACCAGTTATTTCAAAAATACATAATTAAAGCAAAATACATTGTATTGTTACGTTTAAGTGATGTAATTTAAGTAATCATAGGACACAATATTTCAGATTTTGCAATTACATTTCAAACAGTGATTAACTTATAAGCCAAAATTAACATCAGTTTAGTGTAGTTATATATAATTGTGCTGCTATTCTTGAAGAACCCTGGAATTAAGATAATGCTATATAGCCTATACTATTTTGTTGGAGACGCTAAGACTAACGCAATAGTTTGGACTAGTACTATTCTTCCGATAAGCTGGTAATACAGCTACAGCAGTTTATATCCTGTACTGTTCTATTAATATATATATATACATACATGCCTACGATGTATGTTGGAAAGCTTGTTGCGATATGTCTGAGGTAAGAAAACATGTTGTAAGATATCTGAGGTCATAAGACATGTCGTGAGATGTCTTAGGCCAGAAAACGTTTTGAGATGTCTGAAGTCAAAAGACATGCTATGAGATATTTGATGCTAGAAGGTTGTTGTGAGATGTTTGAGATCAGAGGCATGTTTAGTGTTTTTGTGGTAAAAAAACATGTTGTGAACTGTTTACGATTAGGAGACATGTAATGAAATCAGAGAATCTATTGTGAGGTGAAAAGTATGTTGTGGGATTTTTAATAAAGCGAATACATAACTTTTCGTGTATGAATTATATTCTAATGGTATCACAAGGTGTAAAACGCATAGTATGATTGTTATGTTCATGCTAAATTTGAATTCATTCATGATGACGAGTTGAGCAGACCAGTCACAATACTCCATGTGTTTGGTTGTTGGTTTCGAATTTCGCGCAAAGCTACACGAGGGCTATCTGCGCTAGCCGTCCCTAATTTAGCAGTGTAAGACTAGAGGGAAGGCAGCTACTCATCACCACCCACCGCCAACTCTTGGGCTACTCTTTTACCAACGAATAGTGGGATTGACCGTCACATTATAACGCCCCCACGACTGAAAGGGCGAGCATGTTTGGTGTGACGGGGATTCGAATCCGCAGATTGCGAGTCGAGCGCTCTAACCACCTGGCCATGCCGGGCCGTATATTAGATGGAAAATAATTGAACATAAGCATGTTATTAAAAATAGCTGTTTACTATTTCGATAAGAAATAACTTTATACCAGTTTTGGGCATACAGCTAGGAAGATTTAACACATGTCGCGTCACCAAGAACCTTGTTGGAATTGTTTGATCAAATAAAATTCGTGGCAGTATTTAAGGCACCACAGGTATATATCACACGTTCTTCAGCCACAGATGAATGGCTTGAAAGAAGTGAGAGGAAAATAAAAATATTAATGAAAAAGAAAGGGGAAAAACACAACACGTGGACTGTAAAAGACAGCAGTTAAATGTGATATGAAGTATGGACTAGAGGCAATCGAAGGGAAAATGACCAATTTCAAAAGCGCGTGTATCATGAAAGAAGTAAGATGAAAGAACCGAACGTTCAGTGTAAAATAACAGGGCAAAACAAAGAAAAGAAAAATTCGGGAAAAGTGAGCAAGAGCTGCATTTTCTAGGATGGGTGTTAGTTACAATTAAAGATTACAGGGCTCACAGGAGTAATAATGATGTAGTTAGTGAAGAACTAAAAAGGGTAGCTATAATACAGAAATTGAATTAAACTGCACAATGGTATACAAGCAATTAAACTGCAATGTAAGTAATAAAGGCAGCCTTCTCGATAAAGAAGATATCTCATCAGTTAAGTTACTGAAAATAACAAAAGGACAGAAAAAGTTTGAATAAACGTCTTAGTGTACTCTAAGAATTTCAACAGCAACGGTAAACTTTTATATAGGCCGAAGAGATCAGAATGAATTTATCGACTGTTTATTCGCTATCACAAAACAGAATGTTAACGCGGCCTTCTTTGGAACCTCCTCTAGGATACTTAAAGGCACTATAACCGTATTACCCGTGGTGGACAGAACACAGATAGCCCATTGTATAGCTTTGTGCTTAACTTCAAACAAACTAAACGTGTTACAAAGAAAATTAGAAGTTTTAAAAGTAAATTCTGAAACTCAAAAATGCTAGAGTTGAAAATTGTACAGAAAATATAAAATCTGTAATTTACAAAATACATAAGTTATTTAAGTAAAAAGTTTAATAATTACAACAAAAGAAAGTACTTATCGGTAAATTAACCCACGTAAGTTATACAATTTTTATAAGGTAGATTTTCATTATGCTTTACGTCTCACATTTTTGTACATACATACATATATTAAAAAAGTCTTAATATTAGCAGCCTATCTATCATCATTTCAAATTTTATTTCCATTTTTAAATGATAGACTGGTTTTCGTAGATAAAATACTATAAAAAACATAAAATATTTTAATACATTTGAAATGGAAACTAATTATAAAACACAATTTAATTGTTTTTGATTTTTATTGCAAAGCAGATTATCAAACAATGTTCATCTTTGTTTCAAGTTTTTTCTTAAATGTTTAGGAGTACAATCTGATTTACATTTTGGATTTTCTTTTATTTCAAAATTCTATGTTTTTGAATTTTCTAATCTTCCTTTAGACATATTTTTAATTTAGTAGTTATTTATTAAGAGAAATTAATTTTTATTTTTTGACTTTTAATATTGGTACGTCTCTGTTCGTTTGATAATTTCCCTTAAAAATTCTTCCCGAGGAACCTCAGCGATAGAAGCCCTTTCTTAAATAAAACTAGTTTCTTCTTCCTCAATACAACTTCGCAATACACGGAATTTCTACAGTTACTTTAACTTAAACAGAGGCTATAATTCACAACGATTCACGCACTTTACTTACGATCACTACCGCGCTTGACTCAATTGTCTGTCTCTATCTCCCTCTCTGCTATTCAATTATCTATGCCGTCACTTCTCGACGGTCTTTTATATACAAAATAGAGGGCGTCTGGCAAACACTCGAGCCTTCAGGAACGTTCGAAATACTCATTACGTGTTACCAGAGTCACGTGACTTCCGCTGTCGTAACAATATTCTTCTTTAACTAAATTTTAATTTTTGGCTTTATTAAATTTCATTTGTTAGGTTTTTTATATTTTATAATACTTGTGTTTTAATATCTATTTTTCCTTTTTATGTTCTCTTTTTCAGTGAATACCTTTTAAATTATAAATATGAATTTTCATTTCCAAATATTTATTTAATTTTCACAATTTCAATATTATATTATCTCGCACTTTACCTTCTAAAGCCTTCTGCTGCTCTGTTAGTACAGTTTTATTTGTATATTGTTATTATATAAATATATTTTCTTAAGATTTTCTTTTAACTATGTTTGTGGTTTGAATACATATTTAACTTATTGTTGTAAAATATATGTTAGTGACGGCCTTGTTTGTTTGTTATTGAGAGCAATGGTGCAAAATGGGGTATCTGTGTTTTGCCAATTGCGAGTATAGAAACTCGAATTTTAGCGATAAAAGTCCTCAGACTTACCACTGATCTACCAGGAGACTATTGGTGAAGGGTCTTATGACCTGACACAACATCTTTACAGGAGGAATATGATCATGTTGGACAACGAGTTGTTGTTACTGACATTGTGATTATTATAAAGTTTTATATATTTTTCACAATTCAAAATATATCAGATATATTGAAATTATGTTTAATTTAACTTTTTGTTCTTTAATCTTTCTTAAATGTTTGTTTTTACTGAAATCAGTACTTAGTATATCACTGTAACACAATTCGAAAAGGTTTCCTTGAATTAGGCTCAACGACGTTTACGATTCTTCTGTCGTCACTGATTATTTATTATACATAAAGTTCTATCTTGTGAGCCTCCCAGTGGCACAGCAGTATGTATATGGACTTACAACGCTAGAATCATGGTTTCGATATGCGTGGCGGGCAGAGCACAGGTAGCCCATTGTGTAGTTTTGTGCTTAATTACAAACAAACAAACTATCTTGTGAAATTGAAATAACTTCAAACGGGGGAGGGGAATATGTACATATACTGTCAACTACTTCCACTTATCAGGTTATTCAATAATTGTTTTTGTATATTTTATGCTATCACTTAGAGTACATAAAACAAATTATCGTTTAAAGCCCAAAAATGTCATCAACTGGAGAATAAGCAGCTCGAATCCATCTTTTTTTGAAATGGTGGATGATCAGTTCACGTCCTTTTACAAATCAGTTGTTTAAATTTCAAAGTGAATTTCCTTTACTTGTTACAATGAAGAAATCCTAGTAGGGTTACATTGAAAAACTTTCGAAGAGGCAAAGTCACCTAACAACAAAAGATTATAGTTAACTCTGAACTCTACTAAGTTGTAAAAACTTATATATGATGTGTAATTCATATTAGAATTTTGTTCGTTGACAGATTTTTTGTTTTTGTTTTCATACATTACGTCATTTCAAGCATTGGGTTTTCCTTTTGTTTAAAGTTCGTTTTGATTTTTGCTCAAAACTACACGAGGGCTATTTGAGGAACCGTCCTTAATTTAACAGTGATAGACTAGAAAAGGCAACTAATTAACACCCCCCCCCCCCATCGCCAGCTCGTCGGCTACTTATCTACCAACGAATAGTAGCCGTGATCATCATATTACAAACGCCCTCACGGCTAAAAGGGCGAGCATATTCGGTGAAAAGGATTCGAACCCGCGACCCTCAGATTGCTAGTGGAGCGTCCTAACCGCCAATACATGTCAGACCCCAGGCATTTGGAAATTATTATTTTTAACATTACGTGTAATGTTTTTTTTATATAAAATGCTATTCTTGTTCGTAGTTAAGCACAAAGCTACACAATGGGCTATATATACTCTGCCCACCACGGGTATCTAAACCCGGTTTCTAGCGTTGTAAGTCCGCAGACATTCCGCTGTGCCACTGGGGACAAATGCTATTCTTGTTTGTAGTTAAGCACAGAGCTACACAATGGGCTATATATACTCTGCCCACCACGGGTATCTAAACCCGGTTTCTAGCGTTGTAAGTCCGCAGACATTCCACTGTGCCACTAAGGGGCAAATGCTATTCTAAAGAACTTAACTGATAAACACCAAACGTACAAAATATTTTGGTAGTGAAACTGATTAACCAAATAGATATTTTTGAAGAGCATTAGTTAATAAATGCTAATTGAACTATACTCTATTATTTCTTTTTGACAGGAAACTACGGGGTAAGTGGTATAGATGCTTTTAAAAAGCAGGCTCAGTCGTCTGGAATCTGTGTAGCATCCGGTTCGTCTGTCTACAGTAAAGCTCCAGATATTAGGTTTGATGAGATAATAAAGGAACTACAGAACTACCCAAATGCCCGTGTTGTGGTGTGCTTCTGTGAAGGAATGACTATTCGCGGGCTTCTGAAAGCTGCCCGGCGCTTAAATGCAAGCGGCGAATTTTTACTAATAGGGAGGTGAGTGCTTTTATAATAATGAAAAAAGTAAATTCAAAACATCAGCATCATTGTAGGATTACTTATTGTAAAACAGGTTTCTTTAACCTTTTTTCAATTATTCCACGATTAGTAGCTTAAATATATGTTTTAGTTATTTTAATGAGCTCTATAAGGAGTCTTTAAAGTTGATGCAAGAAGCATTAACCTTTTCTGATGAAAAAGTATTTTCTAGTTGAGCATCATTATAATAATTCAGCACCTAGCTACAATGTTACTGTAAATGATACAAGAAAAATAATTTAAAAAAAATATTGACGTCATCGAAAAATGTTCTCTGATTGGTCAAGATCTCGAAGTCGTTCCGTTGTTTTCGTAGTGAAAATGAGACTTGAGATCTGGGGTGTTTTTTATATTTTAAAGTATCAAATAATAACATAAAGTCGGTTGATATATATACACATATCTGTATGCCAAATAAAATTATGTCGGGGAATGTGTATTATGGAAAACTTGTGTGGGCCTTTTTAAGAAAAATGATTAGTTAGTTCATGTAATGACAACTACTGAGTTAGTTTTTTAAATGACAAAAAAAAAAACAGGTCAAAAATAGGAAAATACCAAAATAAAAATCGTGTTTTGATACACATGGTGGGCAAAGTACAAATAACCTATTATGTAGCTTTGCGCTTAACATCAAACCAACGACTTTATTGATTACAGGCCCCTAACAACATATGAAGCACAGAAAAAAAATTAAACAAAAATACCATAAATATTGCAATTAATGCCAAAAAATTACCAATTAGTGCCTTTGGTACTTTATGTATTATTTGTTTTACATGGAAAATGAGGGATTTCACCTAATTTGTTGGTGAGTGTAAAGAACTGATAGCGTTATAACTATCTAGATATTATGTAATATGTTGACCACCTACCCCAGACAGGGATATCTGTAAAACAAAGGGTAACCTGACCTGAACAGTCCTACATTACCCCGTTCTTGAAAGATGGCTAAGGGATGAAAAGGAATATGAGAAAGATGTCAATAGAAAGGGGAATAAAAGGCTATGAAAAATGAAATAAATCTAATTTGAAGAGCAGCTGAACGTAACAATGAATGAATATCTATTGTGTGTTTGTTTTTATCGCGTTTTCGTTCAGTCTAACAAATGATGCATCAACAATGTGCCTTCCATAAGTTTGACCTGACACTTGGGCCACTTTTGTTCGACCGAACAGTGGGAATTGACCGCCTCTCTTACAGCATACCCACGGCCCTAAAGTGCAGAGCATGTTTGGCAGAAACGGGACACGGACCATGAACCCCCTGATTCATAGTACGAGCATGTTAACCACTAGGCCACGTCCAGTCCCAAATAAATGTCCACATACACAGCATTACAAGCGACCTAATCAGCGAGTGAGAAATACAGAACGAAAAAACAAACATCTACAGAGGGCTAAGTTAGGCTGAAAATTTCGGTTTTGGTTTTGTTGTGATTGTAAACACCAAGGTATTAAACCGCTAAAGAACGGTATACAAACAGTTTATTAGTGTAAACGTTGAAGTCTTTGGACTACAAAACTAGCATACAAGGCTGAAAACTGTTCACGTTTATGTATTAAACTTCACGCATATTATAGCTAAAGCTAAAGCTAAACTCGGTATAATAAAATATTTATTCTTATTGCCCTTAACTTGTTCAACACTCTTGAAAGAAAACTAATCAGAAAAAAATTATAATTTGACTCTAACAAAATTGGAAGTTTATGTTTTGCAGATCATTTTTTGTTGTTTAGTGTCATACAATTTTTTTAATTCATATTCTACAATTAGAAATACAAATAAACTGTAATTTACAGAGTTTGTTTTCGTGAAATGATCGTGTTAAGGAATATTTGAATTAAGAACCAGATTCTGTTATTTCACGTATCGGGCAATATAAATTAGCACATTAGTATTGGGCTATCTGTTCTATTGGTAGAGTAGACGGAAATTAAAGCATTAACATATTTATACATGTCTGTATGCAATAAAAAAATACTTATAAACTAATCAAATTACACCCTTCTTAGTTTCTGTAGTTTTCCGAGTCCGATAAGCGTTGAACTCACTAATTAGAGATCCTGTTCAAGATTCCTATCTCAATTATTAATTCTACGAGTGGCATTCTCGCCAGTTCAGGATCCTTGCAAGTTGTATCTGTAATAAAATATTTTTCTGTGGTGTAATGTCAAAGCTGCTTGAAGTACTTACGTTATCTATGTCACTTAAGAAGATCGTAAAGCCGCTCTGTTTTCGTTTGATGTTCTTTCATTTCTTTAATTGTGTCAATCTAATTTTATCCAACTTCTGGTTTGCATTTTCTTCAATTAACAGAATTAAACATATATAATCAACTTCAAAGAAACTAGAACAGCCTTATTAAATTATTTTAAGTTATAATTGTAAATGTTTACAGCAGGAACTTTTCTACAAAAAAGTAAGATTAGTACGTTTCAAGCTAAAAAAATATAATTTGTGAGGATACAGTTGATTTAAATAATTCTTTTTTTTTAGCGAAAAGTTTTCTTTTTATTGTAATTTATAACTTTTTTTTCTGTATTTTTTGTTATTTCTCAAACTTTTCTTAAGCATGCGATATGATAACAGATGAAGTACAAAAAAGGCAACTAAAATGTCATAATATTAATTTTGATGTCTATCTTTATCTTTCAGTTAGGTAATCAAATAGTTATCTACTTGTATACTTTATGACACCTTTTGCCAGTCAATTATCTTATCCCAAAGAGTATTGTGTCATCCTATCGTGTTAACGAAATGGAACTTAGAGGTACATGTAAACATATTTATATTAAATGAGATGTAATGAACACAATTAAAAAGAAACACCGAAAAGTAGTCTTTTCATTAAAATGGCAAAGTGTAATTCACGAAAGTCTTAGTTATTTCAACTACTAATCGATATTACTGTTCTTAAATGCAAACAGTTGAACAGAATTTAATTTGTTCTTCATCAGTGAATAGGAACTATTTTCACAAATCAGTACATTTTATTACAACTCAAACAATGTTATTTGGGAGAGAATAAAAATAATATTAACATTCTAATTATTTGTTGCCATCAGAAGAAATGTGTGCTTTCATATGATTTATATCAAATGCTGTTGAGGTTTTGTTACAGAAAGTAATCTCGTATGTTATGTGTGAGTTCAGATTTAACAATTCCTGTTAACTTAAACAATGAATACAGCAAGATGACCCACTTAATAGATTGTTTTCACTCTTGCTATAGGACCTTTCATATATCGTTTTCATAGGTCAGTCTTAGCTTTAAGACCGCTTTCGCTATTTTCCGAATATCAGCAATTACCGCTTTCAGCTTATGCTGATGGTATAGATATTATTATAGGGTAGGATAGTAGATTTAATGACCTTAGAACATTAAATGAATTTATTTGGTGCAATTTCTGGGTTTAATTTGAATAATCTGTTGGATTATGGACAGGGCATGAGTTATAAATAATTTATTTTCAGTGCCAGTTGGGATTATTATGAACTTACATTATGGTGTTTTATATCTGTAATTTTCCTGCATGGTTATGTAAAAATTGGGAGAAGATGGAGATGAACATAGTTAATTCATTATATAGATGGAAATGTGCACTTGTTTACTTGTCTGTACGTGGAAAATATTATTTTAATCACAGAATACTATAGCATTTTGATCCAAGAAGCTTTGGTTTTCTATGTATGGAATAAGGTACACTAGATTAGACATTCTAATAGTTTCGATGGACCAAACATAATATATTTTTAAAAGAAAATTCTAGACTTTTCCTTGGCCATGTTGAACGATTAGTTACTTCAGATCTGTTTCCTAATTTATTCAAAGTTATGTCCATTTCAAAACAATCTTTTTGTAGTAACGATTTATTTGAAGTACTTATAAAAGATGTTATGTGTATTTCTTTGGATGTTTTATTTTTATTCGAGGGCATTACTACACTGAAGAACTGCTAACTCTAAAGAAAACAGTAATTGTTATTCTAGTAATACGTCGCTTTATGAATATCTTTGTTTTAAATTATCCGTTTTCTTATGTCTTAAATAATGTTAAATTTGTAACAACACTGTAAATAATCTAACCCTTAAACGAAATGATATTTGTTTGACTTTACCTACTTTATTTGACCCCTATAATAATCTAGAGCGCTTAAAACGTATTCAAATATATTTACAAGGTAAAGATATCTACTACTTACATAATTAATACAACTGGTAGCAATATTTTAAATTATTTTAATATTGAGATTTACCTAGTATGTTTTTTTTTCAACGTAAAGTGTCGAATAATTACAAAAAGTCGATAGATAGATATGTGATTGTGGGTGTTTTTAATAAATAAATTAGTATAATGATAATAACTGTATACCTAAATT
>NW_013665813.1:507897-511339 GCF_000517525.1 Limulus polyphemus | reverse complement strand
TGAAAGATGGAAAGCTAATTATATATCTTTAACAGATAATTACGATGAATATCCAAAGGAAATTATTTTATAATGACTTTCCATCTTCAGTTTAGTTAAAAAAGTACTAAATTCGTAGATACTGAAACCTGTCCTAACTGTAAATCGGAAGCTCTTTATTATACTTATATATATATCATATTTTTAATGTCTGTACGAAATTATAATTCAGCATAATTGGTAATTTTTACACATGAACCATAAATGCTTATGTGTAGAACAAAATATCACGGATAAATATTCATTGGAACGACGAACTCCTGATATTAATACAAATAATGTAAATAATAAAATTGAATATATTTGATCTTGGGTTATCTTGAAAATGATTAATTATAATTGAACATTTATCTCTATAAAGAAATACTGAAGTAATGAAATTGTATGTGTTAGAGATACAAAGTGATATGTCCAGAGGAATGTATAAATCGTATAGAAGTTTTAGGTACATTTTACCTTTAAAGAATACTTATATACAGACATGACAAGGCTAGCTAGGTATTACTTATTAATAGACACAAATCAACTAAACAGGTTATCTATAGAGAGGTCAAACTACTTATAGTCTTTATTCTAAGTAGGTTAATTATAATTCAAATGCACATAAACACGATAAATATGTTACAGGGTGGTAATCTATATATATGACAAATCAGTTACACACATATTATCCAGTAACACGATAAATCAGGACAATTTAGTTACAGACTGATTATGCATGGATACGATAAGTCAGGTATAGGTAAAGGTCCAACAATTTAGTTACAGACTGATTATGCATGGATACGATAAGTCAGGTATAGGCAAAGGTCCAACAATTTAGTTACAGACTGATTATGCATGGATACGATAAGTCAGGTATAGGCAAAGGTCCAACAAGTCAGTTACAGACTGATTATGCATGGATACGATAAGTCAGGTATAGGCAAAGGTCCAACAATTTAGTTACAAACTGATTATGCAAAGGTCCAACAATTTAGTTACAAACTATTTATTCAATGTTCCTTAGTTGTCATGTCAATTGATTCAAGATCAGACGAGTCATATTGAGAAAGATTTCGGAGCAATATTTTAAAGGATTTATAATACACTGAAATGAATTATGTTAAACGTTTATACAGCACGTTAATACAAAATTATTACAATGAAAACAGTGATTATTTTGCATTGACGAATGCAAGCTCGAATGTTCTATACATTTAGTTTCAAGGTTTATTTCAACCTCAATATGAGACTTGATTTGTATTAGAGAGAGACGGAAAATATAAATGACCAAATAAACTGTACAATGACCTGACCTTCGTTAGTATGCCGGACAGCCGATCAGAAAGTCTAAAGTTCGAGGCTGTGATACGCACTTTCAACTGTGGGCGCGATATAAAAGTTACTGACATTTTATTTTTCGGTTTCGTTTAGAAGACGTGTGTTGCCCTCTGGTTGCTTTTCCTCCTGTCAACAGTTTTAAACAAGCATCACTTGTGCCTAAACCTTCAGGTCTCTGACTTATTAGCTTAGCCCATGTTATTGTTTTAGGTGCCGTTCATGTTGAAAATGTCCACGTTATTTGTGGTGCACACCAGCTCATCTTTGTTTCTACTTACCTTTGTTTTAATGTGTGAGATTCACTTAGGATATTAGTTTGGATCTTTAGTGATTATTCAAACGTTTTAAAAACAAATCATTTTGGTACGTCGCACAGTGGTAATATTTTGTGTTACGTAATACAAACTATCAGTTTAGTTTAGTTTGTTTTGAATTTCGCGCAAAGCTACACGAGGGCTATCTGCGCTAGCCGTCCCTAAATTTAGCAGTGTAAGACTAGAGGGAAGGCAGCTAGTCATCACCAGCCACCGCCAACTCTTGGGCTACTCTTTTACCAACGAATAGTGGGATTGACCGTCACATTATAACGCCCCCACGGCTGAAAGGGCGAGCATGTTTGGTATGACGGGGATTCGAACCCGCGACCCGCAGATTGCGAGTCGAGCGCCCTAACCACCTGGCCATGCCGGGCCACAAACTATCAACTTCAGTATTTATCTGTTTAAATGACGTTTACAATCCTGACATTAAATATGAGAATGGGTTTATTAATTTTAGTAACGAAGAAGTTGTATCCTACAAGTGAGTATCAGCAAGTACTTGTACGTAATGATAATATTTAACTAACACTGTTTTATTTTAGTTAATGAAAAGCTAAAGAATTATGTAGATATCAAATTATTTTAAATAACAATATTCGAAAATGTAACGTCTTGAAAAATAACAATTTTATTTATAATATATTTTTGGTTTTAAAGAAACCCTCGTTTCTTTTTGTCAATAGCCTGACACAATCGCTCTTTTGGTTTGTCGAAGTCTATCCTTCAAGAGCTTTTGTTTGTTTTGGAATTTCGCGCAAAGCTACACGAGGGCTATCTACGCTAGCCGTCCCTAATTTAGCAGTGTAATACTAGAGGGAAGGCAGCTAGTCGTCACCACCCATCGCCAACTCTTGGGCTACTCTTTTACCAACGAATAGTCGGATTGACCGTCACATTATAACGCCCCCACGGCTGAAAGGGCGAGCATGTTTGGTGGGACAGGGATTCGAACCCGCGACCCTCAGATTGTGAGTCGAGCGCCCTAACCACCTGGCCATGCCGGGCCCAATAGCGTCATGTGTTGTGTTACTGGATTAGCATAAGTGTATCAGTTTTATATTGTCATGCCATTCATTAGAAATTATAAACCATATCTATATTATTGTACTGATAATCACAGTTTGTGTAGAACAAAATGATCGTTTAACAAAACACATTACACTGAAATCAAATAATAATTTTACATTTAAAGTCAAGTTTATAAGTATATTCTAATACGGTAAAAATGTAAGTCACTTTAACTTATTTTGTACATGTGATTTATATATTTTTGTATAACCATTTTATGTTTAAAAATTGTATTATATATATATATATTTCTAGGCTTATCATAAATACCATAAAACCGAAAAGTTGTAGTTTCGAATTTATGAAAAAATACTGTTGTTGTTTTAAACGCTTTCTTTGAGATCCTGAATTTCTTGTAACTCTTATGCGATAGACTTCGGATAACGTAAGAAGATCATGCATTTTAAATCTACGTCGTTTATAACTCTAAGAATGACCGGTCCTTAAGAAAATACGTGCGAAACGTTTAAGCTTTAATCACTATTAATTTTATATAGGTTAGGGCATTGAATTTCAAAACGATTGTTATACGTTTACTACGAACAGAAACATAGTAAGATCATTCTATTTGTCTTGATAATGAAACTCAATATCATATCATATGGCATTGGAATATTTTGTAACATAAGGTACAACATATGACATCAACTAAGATGAATTTTGTAACATAAGGTACAACATATGACATCAAC
>NW_013665813.1:501722-507021 GCF_000517525.1 Limulus polyphemus | reverse complement strand
CTCTAGTCTTGCACTGCTAAATTAGAGACGGCTAGCGCAGATAGCCCTCGTGTAGCTTTGCGCGAAATTCCAAACAAACTAAACCAGAAATACAAATTCTATTAAAGTGAGTAAGACAGATTTCAGAAGGACATTTGTAGGTAAAACGTGTTATATTTTCTAGATTTAGCTGCTTTTAACTTGTATGTAATATCAAAAAAAGACAAAAAATCCCAACCTCGGATACTACATTACAAATAAATAAATAAATACATGACATAATATAATCAAATTGTAATAGAAATTTCTAAACTATAACTATGAAAGGAAAGAAACACTTATAAAACATTGTCAATCAGTTAATTATTTTCAAATCAGGTAAGTTGTGGTTAGTGACGTCATCTGAAAACCAACTGATTGGTTGGTTAGCTAGCGGATGCTATATATTTAGTGATTTCAGCAGTTTCATCTAAGTTGTCCTTTAGAATGAACCGCGGACTTTAAACTACTTCAAGTTTTTTTGTTTTGTTTTTTATAAACCATGGTTAGACCACTGAACCGTCAGACGAATGGAAGCCAGCCAATCACAGCAGACAATTGCGAATTCGTTACAAGTGTTTTAAATTAGAAGTCACTTCTAAAGAAAATGATATAGTTGCTCAGACACTTGGACGAGGCAGACCGTCATTCACAACACAAGCAGACGACAGCTACATATCGATCCTGTCTCATTCCAATCATTTAGTATGTACCCCGAGAGAGAATCAGATGTTATTAACGACAAAAAGCCTGGCATAGCTCAATGGTTAGGGCACTCGGCTTTCAATCTGAGGGTCGTGGGGTAGAATCCCCTTATCGTACATGCTTGCCCCATTTAGCTCTGGAGACGTTATAATATGTTGTCCAATCCCATTATTTGTTGGTAAAGCTTTAGGCCAAGAGTTGGTATTGGGTGATATTGATTAGATGCCTTCCCCCTAGCATATCACTTCAGAATTAGGGATGACTAGCGCAGATAGCCTACGAGTAGCTTTTAGCGAATTTCAGGAAAACAAACTATTGTCAGATTTTGGTCTTGCATTAGCACAAAGATTATCACAACAGACTTCACAAAACAAGTTTGTGTGTCAGATGTCTAATGAGGTGCATTCCGCCTACTGCTAAGAACTCATATCACGAACACTAACATGTGGAACAATATTCTGTTTATAGATTAGTTGCGCTTTATTCTGGAATCGAGTAATAGACGTATACTCATTTGGAGAGAACCTGGAACCAGATGGGAAATCCCATTTTAGTATAGAAACGTGACACATATGGCACTCTTAGACGTTTTGTTGGGCAGGAATAAACATTGTTTGACGTAACGACCTTAACATCCTGTGGAGTGGTACTCTTAATACTGTTACGACCATTACTGCTGCCTAATGCTCCTGTAATATTGGCCCTGTGTCAACATTAACGGACGATTACTCCAGTTCCAACATTGTAAACTGGTTCATACATTTGTCGAAGAAGTGGGAATTGACTGAATTAAGTGATCCGCACGCTCACCAGAATTCAGTTCAATCGAACATATAATGAACGCTAATGGGAAGGAGAGATGTCGTATCCCGTCAAGTGACTCCAGGCATTAAAGACACCTTGAAAACAACTCTTTCTTGGAAGAGATAGACAATACTTTGGGATTCTATCAACACTCTGGTTTGAAGCCGAGATAGATAATACTTTAGGATTCTATCAACATTCTGGTTTGAAGCCGAGATAGATAATACTTTAGGATTCTATCAACATTCTGGTTTGAAGCATGCAACATCGGTGCCAGGATACCTTTATTGTTTATTTTGAGGTGGAATGTTATGAATTGTAGAAAATTTATATCGTCTCTACGAAATGTTAATTTACTGATTGACCAATCATCTGTATTTGAGATTACATGACGGATTATCAGATGCCTGATTTGCATAAAGGTGCTTTGAAGGGATGTCTCATACTGGCGTATAAGAGTGATTTTTTTTACCTTGTCATTATTAAAAGTTACACAAATTTCAATAACCCTTGAATTATTTTGTGTTGTGAATACTTTCTTGAACGTTTTTTTTTTCAAGTTTATGTACGGATTATAAGTGTCAACAAGCTACAGAAAAACCTTGTTGTGTAAAAATCAAATATTTTGAAACCGTAAGACCATTAAGTTGGTTTATTTCTGGATAATTGTTATAAGAAGGCAACTTCAATTTTCTCTTAGAAATTACTCAAATTCACAATATATATTACTTATAAACTAACATTAAAAGTACTTAATAAAAAAATGCAATTATTTAGTGTAAGCTCTTTTAACATGTTGAATAGTGTTATTTCTTTTATAATCCATATCACATACACACACGAAGCAGATCTTTGTTTGCATCTTTTAGACGGTTTTGTTTGTTTTGTTTTCAATTTCGCACAAAGCTACACGAGGGCTACCTACGCTAGCCGTCCCTAATTTAGCAGTGTAAGACTAGAGGGAAGGCGGCTAGTCGTCACCACCCACCGCCAACTCTTGGGCTAATATTTTACCAACGAATAGTCGGATTGACCGTCACATTATAACGCCCCCACGGCTGAAAGGGCGAGCATATTTGGTGTGACGGAGATTCAAACCCGCGACCCTCAGATTGCGAGTCGAGCGCCTTAACCACCTGGCCATGCCAGGCCTTCTTAGACGGCAATTTTAAGTAAGTTCAGTTAAATCATGCAACAAATAATTTTGACGTAATATATATAAACAATCTTGATAAAGTCTTATTGAATACAAATATGCATACACATGAGAGTATAGAGTAAAATAGAGCTTCCAGTTTGATTGGGCATCCTAATGACAAGTGATAACTATAAAACTAGCTGATTGTTCCTAGATGTAACAGTTACTGGGATACAATCAAACTGGAAACTCTATTCTACTCTATAGTCTCATGTGTATGCATATTTATCCCAGTAACTGTTACATCTAGGAACAAGTAGCTAGTTTTATAGTTATCACTTGTCATTAGGATGCCAATATTATTATTAACAGTTATTATTTTCTCATTACATCTTCGGAATAATTTCCTGTTCCCTTCCACTATTGCTATAGACAGATATATTAACGAATACAAGAACGCATCTTGTTAATGGAAGTTTATTTCAAACTGTTATCCAAGAAACCTGTGCATCTATTTTACATAACAATATCGTATCCCTGGATCATTTATATACAATAATGTACTACCTTCATTATCATTACATATTTATAAATAAGTGAAGGGATTATATATATATATTTCCGTTATAAAGTTCATCACAATAGAATTATCTTTACCAAATCAGTTTAAATTATCATTGTTTGAGTGACGAAAGTATTTGATATACAAGTAAGTGAAACTTAAATTCCATTATGATATACCAGTGCGATTAGCTAGAAGCACTGTAACTGCATAATGCTTGGAGACGGCTTGAATGGGTAATGAAAAAAAAAACTTTAATATAAGTTTAACATAACAGCAAATGTACAACATTTGGACAAGGTTTTGTCATCATCATCAGGTTATAACAGCAAGTTTAAGAATATATGTATAAATTATACTAAAAATTAACATATTTCAGCAACATCATGTACAAGTAAGTTAAGATTGAGAGTTACATGTTTACTTGTAAATATTCAATTTGAAATCTTGATAGCTTTCTGGCATGTTGAAATCTCGTAACAGCCGGCTTAAAATAGTTATATAACTCCTGAACTCCACACTTTCTATATACATTATCAGATAAGTCATTTTGTAGGACTTTATTGATAATACCAACGTTTGTTTGTATAGATCCATGAGTCGCTTCAAATGTTATTTTCCATATTTATATATATATCAGGAAACGAAAACCTGAGAGATGGATATAAACAAGACACGAAGATGGAGTTTGTAAAGAAAGCAATTTATACGATGGCTTATGGCCTACATAATATGCAAAAGGATATGTGTAAAGGAACACATGGAGTATGTGCAAATATGTCTCCCATTAATGGTTCTGTACTTCTTCAGTATCTTATGAACGTCAGCTTTTCTTGGAACAACGAAATGGTAAAGTTTGACGAAAACGGCGATCCTCCGGGAAGGTAAGGAACATCTTTATAGGTTGTTATTATTATTATTATTACAATTCATTTTGACAAAAGCTTTTGATATTTTTAATTAAAAATCTCAAACAATTGAATATTCAGTAGTCTATGACCAAAAAAAAATATGTAACTCTCTGAAGGAAATTTTCAATTATATGAAATCGGCGCAGGATCCAACAAGAATTCAGAGAGAGCAAAAACTTCAATTATTACATCGACTTATCTTCTCTAAAAATACTGGTAGACATATCAGTTGCAAATGGTTATTAGCTGTTAGTGTTAGGGTTGTTTCTAATACAATTCTTATATTTTCTTAGTTTCTCTTTCCTGTTTTTAGATCTAAACTATTGAAATCACTACAATGACAAGGTCTATGGCGTCACCAAACCTTAGCATCTTATAGGTTTCTCAATATTTAATTAAAAAATACAATAGCAAAGACTTTTAGAGTAGACAAGAATAAAAGCTTACCTATTGTAAAATTTGCTAGTACTGCGTGCCTGGCATGGCCAGGTAACTGTTTGTTTGTTTTTGAATTTCGCGCAAAGCTACACCAGGGCTATCATATGCCGGGCCAGCCAGGTAATTAAGGCGCTCGACTCGCGATCTGCGGGTCGTGAGTTCGACTTCCTGTCCCACCAAACATGCTTGCCCTTTCAGCCGTGGGGGCGTTATAACGTAACGGTCTACCCCATAATTCGTTGGTAAAAGTGTAGCTCAAGAGTTGGCGGTGGAGGTGATGACTAGCTGCCTTCCCTCTAGTCTTTCACTGCTAAATTATGGACGGCTAGCGCAGATAGCGCTCGTGTAACTTTGCACGAAATTCATAACAAACATTATTACTGCGTTTTTGAATTAATTATTCAGTTTTGTAGATTCCTCCTAAACATTAAGTTCTCAATAAGTTTTCAGTATCATGATGATTTTGGATAAAATATTACTTAAATGCGTAACTAGGATGACAAACAAATATATATTTGTAAAGAAATACTTTTGTTTCTGACAAAAAAATACTACCTACTTTATCGATAACCTATTATCATTATAAAAAGTAGGATTGAGGATCAATCCCACTTTATAACAACGATGTTATAATTCCCATACTACCCTGAGAAATATTTCCTTCTTCGCCGATCGTATCGTATTCAGTCTGATGGTCTTGACTGCACACTACTGTCTGTCATT
>NW_013665813.1:495945-500808 GCF_000517525.1 Limulus polyphemus | reverse complement strand
TGTACATTATTAAAAACTCTAACGCATAACTGGTTAGAGGTTAAAAGCACTAAAAATACCGTCAACATTCCATGGAAATCTTGTATACATAGAAATAACAATTGTGTACATTATTAAAAACTCTAACGCATAACTGGTTAGAGGTTAAAAGCACTAAAAATACAGTCAACCTTCCATGGAAATCTTGTATACATAGAAATAACAATTGTGTACATTATTAAAAACTCTAACGCGTAACTGGTTAGAGGTTAAAAGCACTAAAAATACCGTCAACATTCCATGGAAATCTTGTATACATAGAAATAACAATTGTGTACATTATTATAAACTCTAACGCGTAACTGGTTAGAGGTTAAAAGCACTAAAAATACAGTCAACCTTCCATGGAAATCTTGTATACATAGAAATAACAATTTAGTTATTTACAAATTGTAGAAACAGGTTTATAGTGAATATGATATGAAGTGGTTAATCGTTATATTCAGAATTATATTTAAAAAAAAATCCAATGACTTAAAATTGTTTGTCCTTGAGGATTTGTAAAGTATATAAGGGTTTCTGTGTAATTTTTTCAATACGTGTGGAAATCACTGATAATTAACGCCGTATTCGGGCTAAACAATTAATATTTAATTAATAATTAATCTGTAAACTGTTGGGACATGCATCTGAGCAGGACGGCGATGTCAAACTTAAACCGCATATTTTGATAAATATTTTCCACAGACCGTCCATTGTGCGAAGACCAATTTTAATTAAGCAGACTAAAAAGACAAAAGTCCATTGAAGCTACAGCGGGAGGCTTAATAGGTATAATGTTGAATGGCATTACCGTTATTCTGTTCTTCATCTACTTTTCCTGTGAAACCAGCCGTTTATTTCGAGCTGTGGCTGGAAGCTTGTAAGCCTTTGTTAACTTTATAATTTTGTTAAAGGTATCTTGAGATACGCCCATCTTCATTACAATGATATTTGTTTTAGGAGGGTTCTCGATTATATCCACAACCTTTCACTTTGCGGATGAGGATGTTGCTTCTTTTCTGATCTGTTGTGTAAGTTTTTAGTTTAAATTTTAAGCATCAAAAGTTGTACCATTTTGCTCTGGTTCGTTTAGCAATTAAATTATGCAAATATTCTTTATCAGAAGGGGTTTTAACACATACATTTAGCAATACTTTATTCATGACAGCATTGCATCTTTGAATTGTCAGGAATTCGTTGTGAAACAAATGCATAGGTGTTTAACATATTATTACTGTGGTGCCTCGACTTGCATCTGTGGCAACACAACGCCAGTGCATTAACATATACAAACCAATCTTACAAGGTATGATTAACCCTACGTATATTATATTCTGAAATGATGAGTTTTGTAACTTGTCTTTCTACATAAAACATAATTATTTCTTATCTAAAAGTCACAAAAGAAAAGCTGTACATAATGCCATTTCTTTCGTAGTTCGTACTCCCAGTCGCTAAGCTGTAATTCTGAGGGCTTAAAACGCTAAGAATTTGGTTTCGATACTGCTGTGGGCAGTGTACAAACAGACGATTGCGTAGCTTTGTGCTTAATAATAAATAAACAAATACATAGTTCGTATTTTATTCAAACTTTTGAGTGTGTCGTTTCAAACATAATTCTGATTGGAAGAGAGTGTCCTTGTATCCTCAGAGTTTCAGTTGAATTTATGTAACTAAAGGGGGAATATACTTATACATAAATAATCTCTTATAAACTATAAGGCGATTATCTACTCCTTTTCAACGAAAGAACCAAAACAAAACATTAAAAAAATTCAATGTTTTAGTTAGACATTCCAAACTTGTTTTCAAACACAAATGTATTTGTATATATATATTTTTTCACTTTCAGTAATTTGTAGTTTCAAATGAAAACAAAACAATAAGAACAAAAATTATATTTGCATTAACCAAATATAAAGATGTATTTGAATTGCTATCGCTCGATAAACTTGACGGATTATAGCTGTGGTTATAACTGCGATTTTCCCTGGAAAGATAACCCATTGTGCAACTTTGCTCTTAAACAAGCAAACAAATCTCTTGCTTATTTTGGATTAATTCATCTTTTTGCTTCAGTAATTCTTAGAAAACACGAAGATATTGCAGATATATCCAATTTATTGTCCGAATAATATTCATACATGTGTTATGAATTTTGAAGAGCATTTGTACGAAGATATAGTTTAACCGTGAATTAAAGTTTCAGTTTTACGGTTTTTATAAATTAACGTCCATAGAATAAAACCATTTACATTTTAATCCTGGTAGACTTAAGCGAACGAAACAGAGCAGCATGACAAGAATTATAGCTTGGAAAGCTAGAATCTTCTGAAGCATAATTCCTGTAGAAAAAAGAAAAAACACATAACCACCAATACGTCTAAAAATTTTTAATAATTCTGCCATTTACAACACATAAGAATTAGAGATGGGCAGTGACCAGTTACAATGGATTGTTTCGGCTACATTTATTCTTGTTCAATAGGTACTTAAATCGTCTGTGAGTAATGCAGGAGGAGAGATCGCATGTTAAAGTGTCAGTTATGTTTATCTGTGTATTCGTATGGTTCGTTTGACGCCGACAAACGTTGTTTTACCTGATTGGCAACAAATATTCTGATATTTGAGTCATCATGGACAAATGTTACGGGTTAACAATTATATCGTGGTTGCGTGAACCATGTCAGTGGAGCGATGGTAGTCTGGTTGTGCTATTACTAGTATTTTTGATACTAATGATTTAATTTGATAGCCAGTCCCAACCTTATTTTATAAATAAAACCTATAGCAATGCGGTATTTCTTGAAACTTAGAGAAGCGATGAAAACTAAATATGGGCAATAATGACAACAAAATGGCGGCACTAATACAGATATGTTTTTTTTAATGCATACAGTACATACTGGAGTACAAGTATTTACTTTTTTTTCGTATACTTTTACTGAAAGAACCATCCTCATTTTGAAACCGTCATAATAGTAAGTATTCTACTAAAATATTCATTAATTCTTTGACATAAAATGGATTAATCTTTGAAATGACTCAATGAATATACTTGAAAAAGATATTTGATTGATTATTTGACTTTAGATAATCGAATAAGCAAAAAATATAAGAAAACGCCAGTTACCTAAAATGTATTCTAGAGTTAAGTAACTTGCATTTGTTAAAAAATATTTGTACTGGTCTCATAGAGGATTTAAAACAGAAATAGAATACTTATTCCGATGTAAATTCATATTATAATAACGTAAACAGTAAAGTTTTCAGTAATGATGCTTGTGAGTGTTGAATAGCATTAATTATGATTTATTTTACCACTAAAACTCCTACAACGCTAGAATCCGGGTTTCGATACCTGTGGTGGGCAGAGCACAGATAACCCATTGTGTAGCTTTGTGCTTAATTACAAACAAACTAAAACTCCATAAAGAGTGACATTCTAACATCATAGAACAATAATTTATGTTTTGAAAGACTGTATTGTGATCATTTGAACGTATAGGTCTTTGTAATAAAACGAAACCGAAAACATGAAGCTTTGAAACACGAATATCGGGAAATGAAATTACAAACTACGTTGCTATTAGCCTCTCATCTTCTAACAATGTGTATTTTAGAGTTGATATCAATGTAGATGTTTTACGTAAGCAACAGTTTCAAATAACTATAGAAACAAAACAAATAAAAAAACAACAACATGTGAATTACTCGCAGTTAAACTATTTTACAGAGAAAAAGATAACGCGTCGGTAAGAAATGTCAGAAGATCCGACACGGTTGGCGCACCTACACTGCCAAGCTGGCAATGTACCATGCTGTGTGTAGTGTGTCAATAGACACATGTCTTTCAGTCTATATGACAAATGTCTATGAAGTACTGAACAAAGGTATACATAATACAGTTTTTATACAGAAAAACGAACAGAAATGTACTTCTATCCGGAGCTGTAGCACCACCTTGATGTTTTCGACATACACCACACAAGCAAAGAAAAAAATAGCATCGTTCTGGCGTGTTTTAGTGAAAACTGACTAAAAACATTGAAAAGTGGAAATTATTATTTAAAACTTCTCTAAGTTTGATGTAATATTCCAAGGAGCTGTGTCAGTGCTGCCTCTGACGATCCTCCTAATGTATTTTCTAAAATATGGGTACCATTCCACGGATGATGACCTCGATATATTTGTATTTCTTTTCTCAAAATTACGAATAAAATCCAACACTTAAAAACTCAGTAGTATGCCACATTACCTCAGATGTAAAACATAAAAGGTTATTTTTCTATTTTTGTTTCAATAATTATGTCTCTCAATAATTATGATTTTTAAGATTCTGCGGCTGATTTGATAAAATAAATATGAGCAAAATGTTGCAATGACAGACAGTAGTGTGCAGTCAAGGCCATCAGACTGAATACGATACGATCGACGAAGAAGGAAATATTTATCAAAATATGCAGTTTAAGTATGACATCGCCGTCCTGCACAGATGCATGTCCCAATAAATGTTGCAATGACAGACAGTAGTGTGCAGTCAAGGCCATCAGACTGAATACGATACGATCGACGAAGAAGGAAATATTTATCAAAATATGCAGTTTAAGTTTGACATCGCCGTCCTGCACAGATGCATGTCCCAATAAATGTTGCAATGACAGACAGTAGTGTGCAGTCAAGGCCATCAGACTGAATACGATACGATCGACGAAGAAGGAAATATTTATGAAAATATGCAGTTTAAGTATGACATCGCCGTCCTTCTCTGATGCATGTCCCAATAGACGTTGCAATGACAGACAGTAGTGTGCAGTCAAGGCCATCAGACTGAATACGATA
>NW_013665813.1:493220-495407 GCF_000517525.1 Limulus polyphemus | reverse complement strand
TTATTTACGGGTGACTTTGTAATTTACTGTTTAATACAGATTAGTCAATTATTTACGGGTGACTTTGTAATTTACTGTTTAATACAGATTAGTCAATTATTTACGGGTGACTTTGTAATTTACTGTTTAATGCAGATTAGTCAATTATTTACGGGTGACTTTGTAATTTACTGTTTAATACAGACTAGTCACTTATTTACGGGTGACTTTGTGATTTACTGTTTAATACAGATTAGTCACTTATTTACCGGTGACTTTGTGATTTACTGTTTAATACAGATTAGTCACTTATTTACGGGTGACTTTGTAATTTACTGTTTAATACAGATTAGTCACTTATTTACGGGTGACTTTGTAATTTACTGTTTAATACAGATTAGTCACTTATTTACGGGTGACTTTGTAATTTACTGTTTAAAAGATTAGTCATTATTTACGGTGACTTTGTGATTTACTGTTTAATATGGACATCCTCTGAATATATCGTCATACCACTGTTTAATTAAACCCAGGTTAAGAGCTTGCCCCTAATAAATACGCTGGTCTTTGAACACGACTTATTAACTTAAAGTTAGTGCGACTCTAATACCAGGCGTTTTGAAATAGGACAAACAGATGTATGTCCTTACTTATTAAACCGAATATTTCTAGCGTTGTTCGCTCAAAAGCTATAAATCGTCACAGTAAACAGGGTATTCAATAATTATTACGTAGTGTTATATATATATTATTACAATGGCTTTATATAGTATAATAATTTCTATGCTTTACATGCTTATTGTACAACTTTTCAGAAACCCGTGGCCAAGAGTGGCCTAGTTTTTTGCGTGCCAAGACTGTGAACCCGAGGTTTCATGTTAAGGTTATGCTCTTGATTAGCTGAATTCCATTTAGTTTCCCAGTTTCAAATTAGGGATGGCTATATGCAGATAGCCATTGTGTAGATTTGTGCAAAAATTCTAAAACAAATTCTATTTTACATACAGTAGGCCCGGCATGGCCAGGTGGTTAAGGCACTCGACTCGCAATCTGAGGGTCGCGGGTTCGAATCTCTGTCACACCAAACATGCTCGCCCTTTCAGCCGTGGGGTGTTATAATGTGACGGTCAATCCCACTATTCGTTGGTAAAAGAGTAGCCCAAGAGATGGCGGTGGGTGGTGATGACTAGCTGCCTTCCCTCTAGTCTTACACTGCTAAATTAGGGACGGCTAGGGCAGATAGCCCTCGAAATACAAAAACAAACAATACATACAGTAAATACAAGTTATTATTACATAAGTATAGTCTAGTGTCTCCTAGTGCGTCAGCGGTAAGTTTACGGATTTACAATGATGAAATTCGAGGTTTGATTCCCGTGGTGGACAGTAGTTTATTGTGTAGACATAATATTTCAAAGCACAAATATTATTATTGAGGTTAATGATATATGAAAAGGTTGTTATTTGATTGTAGGAGAAAGTTCAAGAGAAACATAAATAACCGTTCAATGTGTTATCAAGGAATATTCCTTATCGCATATTTTTCAAAATAACATTTTTAAGGCTCACGTACTCGTGAAATGATATGATACAATGAAGTTTGACTGAAGTTGTAAGAAAAAATACAAATCAATTTATCATAAGCTATAATAAACTGAGTGGAGGAAATTTAGTGCATGAGAAGAAAAAAAAAACAATATACAATATATATATACTTACGCGTTAAAGTGTAAAACATTGACAGCACGTATTCATGATTCAGCCTATACATCTTCAAGAAGATTCGTAGCTGAAAACTTATGCACGTAAAATTTGATTAACCTTACAGCGTAGTCAGTAAATGTTTTAAAACTACAATAAATAAAAGTAAAAGTATAAACAAAAACAAACATTATTCGTATTGCTTAAATACGTAATATGTGAAGTTTTATTATCATAAATTTATTTAACTAATTTATATGTAAGTTAATTGAATATTATCGATAGTCAAACTGCAAAATTTGATACTTCACCAGGAGAAATTCACGACTTTTACTGTTTTCTCCGTGTGATAAAAAGCTAAGATTCAAGTGAATTTATTTTATAAATTTAATTCGTATCAAAACTGTTCTCTAGACTTAAAATAAGACCCAAAAATCGAGCGCTTTCGAATAGTTGACTGTCCTTCTCTTTGTTCTCCTGAAGAAGAATAGTCAACCTCTCGAAAGC
>NW_013665813.1:485877-492260 GCF_000517525.1 Limulus polyphemus | reverse complement strand
TTATTTTAAGTTTATTACACTTTATATGTGATCCTTTGTGCTAACTCTTTTATCAAAACAACTGTTCTCTATTCGTTTGTCGTGTCAGAGACTAAATAATATGCTGACGTTCTCTAGTAAAAGTATCTTTAGTTGTGATTTAAATTCATTGAAATGCAGTCATCAGATTCACTGAGTACTATAGGAGACAATGCAATGTTTATTGTAAAACAACTTTAAAATATGTATTGCGATCGTCTTCAAATTATTTTTTAAAGAGAATGCCACAAATATTCGACAAGTTTCGAACATCAGCTGAAGTCGGTAATAAATTATTCTTGAGTTGGTTACTTGGATAATATCAATTATTTCTTTTACCTCGGTCTGTTTACGAAATGTTCACAGAATTTGACAAACATTATATGAAATAATGCTATCAAACTAACGTAACGCCGTCAAAATCATATTAGACATACCAGTCATTATGCAACTTAAAAGTATGAAGTATAGAAGGTCGTGAGGTAAATACAATTATTGAACAACTAAGACGCCACAGCTAAATATTTGTCGTGAAGAAATAGAACGATATTCCTTTTAGTGGCATGGACCGCTATGACAAAAGGTAAAGATCATAGTCTAATCGCTGTAACACCATTGGGTGTGATAATGGTAACATAGATATATATTGTATAATAAACTCATTAGCACTATAATAAATCTTTGAACATAGTAATGCAGCAAGTTAATATACTGATCGTAATAATACACTAGAATAATGTATTGTTCATGCCATTACAGTAGGATATTATATTGATTATATCAGCACAGAAAAACAACAGTAACGCGCTAATGTAGCATACTGATTATTGTAGCATACAAGGACTATATAATACACCTATTAGTCTCATCAGATAAAATATGGATCATATAATAACAGTTCGCTAAGGCACCCTATATACTGAATGAAAGTATCACGTTGAAATATGTCTCATTTACAAGTACATCACGAAACTATATAATAATATGCAAACAATAATATACAAACAATAATATATAATAATATGCAAACAATAATATACAAACAATAATATATAATAATATACAAACAATAATATATAATAATATACAAACAATAATATACAAACAATAATATACAAACAATAATATACAAACAATAATATACCTAAACGATTACAAACTTGATTAAAATTAGATACTGATTCTCCTGAAAACACGGATTTAATAGCACTAACTTCCGTATACAATGATATTTTCAAGACTACATTTCAGTTCAGTTAAAATATTATGAGTACACATTTGACTAGGATGAAATAGTATGACCAGTAGTATGTTATTCTGCTGAGGTCACATCTGTTTTGCCAATGGGTGATTTGACTTTAATACTGGACATTGTGCAGTAAGTCAGTGGTAAGTCAGCTGGTATCTCAATGTGCTTGAACAAGAATGACTAGTGAGATCAATAGGGCTAGGCGCTAGTTCGTCTGGTAAATCAGACAATTCTTGTGGTGTAAGGAACAATGAATTTAAGTAGTCTGGTAGATGACCTCGGCCTCATCAGATTGAAAGAAAGTTATCTGAGCCACTACAAGCGACCATCCCGTCTATAAAAGCAAGTACACACAGTTTGTTGGTTGTAGTCTGATAATGAATTATGCATTATAGTGTCTCCAGTCTCTTTATTTCATTTTCTCGAACTGAATTAATTCGAAATTCAGAACTGCTTCATATTAAATTTCTTGTTGAACCTCCACATGTTAAGCGTACCTATCCCATTGCTCTAAGATTAATTCATTTTTAACTGAATATACCACAGAGTGGATAGGAAGGGGAAAATTATGGTGTCACGTCATGACCACAGGATATTTTACTACAGAGTTTGCTCTTTTCTGCTTGCTTTTATATTGCCCTTTACTATTATTCTCGTCTTGAATAAATAAAAAAGGCTTTGTAGTTAAGGAAATGACATTTTCCCTAACTAGAAGGACTTATGAACAAGATGAAGAATTGGTTGATGAAGGGAGATGGTTGTATGAGAGAAAATATAGTAATCTCTTTGGCTGAGTTACTGACTCAGAAGAGTGGTGACACTGAAAGCTTGACTGTTTACATAGCTTACTTGTGCTACTTGAATGGCAAGGTATATTTTGCAATGGCATCAGTGCATTGCAAGTATATCTTCAGAGACAAGTAGGTGGAGGAGTTATCTGGAATCATCTGGGTGTGAGAGATCTTCTCACTCTTGTTGGGGCAGTCTTTTGATGCAGTAAATGGGTAACTTCAAGCTGGTCATAAGAGAGAGGAAGAAGCCTAGAACAGCTGCAGTGGCTATACCATGAGCAAACTATCCTACCCAAGGACTAACCAGCGACTAACTCATCCTGTGCTGCAATGCAACCACATTAGTGTGCAGTGAATGTGAATGGATACCTCAGTCTTCCATGGTATACAAACTGTAACATATGTTGATGATTCTTCTGTCTTGATATCATCCTAGAAAGGAGTAGTTATGTGTTTGTTATCCCCCGGAAACATGGGGCTACTTTTGAATGAACTACCCATATCATTCCAAATATCATGGTAGACAAAGCTATCCGTTTCGACAGACATATCAACAGGTGCTGAAGAGCCAACAATAGATACTAACTAATGCTAGAAAACTAATGGAGCCCAAGTAAGGCCTGTGCACTGACTTGGGGGGGGGGTGCAATGGGAGGCTTGCACCAAAAAATTAACTGGGTAGCCTAGTTGGGTTTTGGTATGTATCTGTAAGAATACAAGAGCGAGAGATGAAATGGTAGATCTCGTGGTATATCAGAAACTTTGAGCAGAACCACTATTTAGGGCCAGTTGACACAAACTTGTTCTAGCAACTCGAGTTTAAGTAAATGCGAATGGCAAGGTAACTCTCTGTCTATGTGTAGAAGACGATGTTACAGAGTTTGAAGAATAGAAGTAGTTGTTACTGGTCTCACTTTTGGGACTGTTGTTCTTGGAATGGATGTACTTCAAAACTTATCAGAAAACAGGTGAATTGCTTTCCCTGGGAGAGTTATACAATGCTGACTAGACCAAACCCATGAACAATGGATTATATGAGTGTTAGTGAAAGTCACAGTGCTCCATGTACATAAGTAGCGTTTTGTGTTGCATTAGTTCTGTAATTATACATTAAAGGCGAGGTGAAAGCTCTATGTTGCTTTGCAGTTATGGATGATCAGGGTGGTGGGTGAAGTGGAAGTAACAGTAGGGTTGTGTCCATCATGCTACTTCAAAAAGTGAGTACATGGTTACCAACACATCTGAGATCGCTAATTGAGTATAGTGCAGACAATCTGGACTCAACACAGTGGCAGAAACTCGGTAAATTGTTGGCTGAATATGCCTCTATATTTGTTGAACAAGATGACCAATTGGGTTGAAGATCAATCAAATAGTATCACATAGATAAAAGTAACAAATCTGATTAAACAACTGTCGTGAAGGTTTCCCTGGAGCAGTAAGGATATAGTCAACATTGAGTTAGAATTGATGTTAAAGGCTAGGATCATACAGTCCTCAGAGAGTAATTGGTTGTTTCCAATAGCATTTATAAGGAAGGGTAAGCTGTGTTGGCCTTTGTCATGGAAATAGCAACGAAGGAGGGGGAACAGCAAAGGTATAAGGTAAACCATGATGCCTGGGAACCAAGATGTTCACAGACATTAAGGATACATGTTCTATGGGTAAGTAGAAGCTCAGAGAAGTGTATCTCATCCAAGGTAATATACTAATAATATCTCTTTAAAGACAGATTTTAGAAAACAGTAATAGTTTAACCACACAATTATGATCCTTTTTACAACCTATACGCTTGTCTGATCTCCTGACCAACTGGAACTTATCTATTTAAGATTGAATTATTGACCATTATGACTATCCTGTTCATCAATAAGTCACAGGAAAGTTTCATTCTTGTGTGCTAAATTCTCAAAGTTTCTCTGATTCTGTAATGAGAGGAAGCTGCAACGATGACTAACAATATGCTCAGAACTTTCTATACTGTGAATATCTAGCTAATTTCAAGATTCCTGATGCTGACCTGATATTTGATATGGAGGAGTTTATGGATGATATACTATCATACATATTTGGCATGTGGGATCTCACTGTGTCAGTTGTTAGGTTACAACAGAGGTCTTCTTGGGCTGGGGAGCTCCAGTTGATTGTACACCAGTCATCGGAAACCACCATTACCATAATGGCACTAGCTGCAGAGAAACCAGCAGACCCAACACTACTGAAAAAGTAATCCAAAGGCAGATGATGTTCCTAACACTTTGTCCAGCTCCTGTAAAGAAAGGGTCCTGGTAATAATCTAATCAATGAGAGCAATCGAGTGCCCAGTTAGTAGATGCTTTACCACCTCAAAGAAATGCCACTACATGTGTGCACACTAGTGGTGGGGCCACCACATCTAGAAACTCGACAAGACATTTCTACAGCCAAATTGGCTCTAGGGAAGTGTTTTAGCACTAAAGGATAAGGTTCAATTTACAGTTACAGTGATGACCAGAGGCATCATGATTAAAAGCAAGAGGTCCCACAAATCACCACAACGGCAACCAAGAGCTAACCTGCCAACATACAAATATAACACCATCACCAGTGAAGTTAATCCCTTAGCACATACAGATATTGAAGCAGTGCTGTCAGAAGATGGCAACAGACTAGACAAAAGCCTGGGTCCTATATAACTTTAAGAAGAACTATTTACATCTAAGGATACCACATCATCCTGACTGGAGGAAAAAACTTCATTATCTATCCAGGAGCTGGTGAAGATGAAAAATGCTCAATATACTATTCATGCCATTACCAGTTAGTAAATGGTCAAATGTCATTGTAGAGGATCTGTTGATGGGGTTGAGGTAAGGGAATTGGAACTTGTGCTTTCTGTTGGCCAAGTGTGTCCATTTTGTAAAAATTTTCTTTGTTTATTTATATGTGTGCATGTATTGTATATTATATATTATAGGTACCTCGGCATCTTTCTTTTATTTTGGTTATTATCTTTCCTTCTTTTTGTGCTGTATTTTTGAAAGTTTTAATATTGTAATTTATTTTAAAAGGTATATTTTGTATTTCAATTGTTTAGCATGTTGTACTATGTGTTTTTCATATTTTTTTAAAATGAGTTTTATTTAATATATATGTCCCCAATGGCACAGCGGTATGTCTGCGGACTTACAACGCTAGAATCCGGGTTTCGATACCCGTGGTGGGCAAAGCACAGATAGCCCATTGTGTAGCTTTGTGCATAATTAGAAACAAACACAAATTTAATATATGAAGGATATATTATATATATATTTTCGTTTATTATTCTTATTTATTGATGATTTGTATTGTATTGATGTGTATTGAGATATTGATTCTCTAGTTTGTATTGAAATATTGATTCTCTAGTTTGTATTTTGTTTAAACTTTGTCCATAGTTTTATAAAGGATTTGTTTTGTATTTGGTGAATTGAATTGAATTGTGTATCATGACCACCATTTCAAGTGTTGTCTTCATGTATTTTTCTTTAGTAAAGGCTTTGTATTTTATGTTAAATTTTAGTTGGATTCTACATTACTGTTAAAAGGTTTTCCTATATTAAGATTTTATTTCTGTGAGTATGTACTTGCATCTGTGCTAAAGGGTATTCCTTTTTTTAAAGAGTTTTAATGTTCATCATACTGTTTCCAGTTTCTTAATTTCATTCCTAAATTCAGTTACTAGGAGAATCTGTACTATTTTGATATAAATACCTTGTTGAACCTCCAGTTATTTAGTAAACATATGCAAATACTCTGAGATTTACTCAGTTTTGCCTTAACATACCACAATATCGCTAGGGGATGACATTTCAGCAATTATTCAAAGATACAACAAGCAGTGTCGATTTCTGTGTTTATCCTCGACATATCTTTAGGAAATACCCGAGCCTCTGTTGCAATGGGATCCTTCAAGTGATGTATATTTGCTGGGTTGTAATGATAGACCCACATCTTTACAAAGCCATCTAGCCAATAGTTTCTCTACAGCAATGTCAACTGATGTTTGTGGATGCTCTCCACATCTTTACAAAGCCATCTAGCCAATAGTTTCTCTACAGCAATGTCAATTAATGTTTGTGGATGCTCTCCACATCTTTACAAAGCCATCTAGCCAATAGTTTCTCTACAGCAATGTCAATTGATGTTTGTGGATGCTCTCCACATCTTTACAAAGCCATCTAGCCAATAGTTTCTCTACAGCAATGTCAATTGATGTTTGCGGATGCTCTCCACATTCTTTACAAGCCATCTAGCCAATAGTTTCCTACAGCAATGTTAATGATGTTTGTGGATGCTCTCCACAT
>NW_013665813.1:458042-484877 GCF_000517525.1 Limulus polyphemus | reverse complement strand
TATTATTTTTTCGTTTTATTTATTTCTTATTTATTGATGATTTGTATTGTATTGATGTGTATTGAGATATTGATTCTCTAGTTTGTATTGAAATATTGATTCTCTAGTTTGTATTTTGTTTAAATTTTTCCCATAGTTTTATAAAGGATTTGTTTTGTATTTGGTGAATTGAATTGTGTATCATGACCACCATTTCAAGTGTTGTCTTCATGTATTTTTCTTTAGTAAAGGCTTTGTATTTTGTGTTAAATTTTAGTTGGATTCTACATTGCTGTTAAAAGGTTTTCCCATATTAAGATTTTATTTCTGTGAGTATGTACTTGCATCTGTGCTAAAGGGTATTCCTTTTTTTAAAGAGTTTTAATGTTCATCATACTGTTTCCAGTTTCTTAATTTCATTCCTAAATTCAGTTACTAGGAGATTCTGTACTATTTTGATATAAATATCTTGTTGAACCTCCTGTTATTTAGTAAACATATGCAAATATTTTGAGATTTACTCAGTTTTGCCTTAACATACCACAATATCGCTAGGGGATGACATTTCAGCAATTATTCAAAGATACTACAAGCAGTGTCGATTTCTGTGTCTATCCTCGAAACAGTATTGGATACTACAACATATAACATATCTTTAGGAAATACCCGAGCCTCTGTTGCAATGGGATCCTTCAAGTGATGTATATTTGCTGGGTTGTAATGATAGACCCACATCTTTACAAAGCCATCTAGCCAATAGTTTCTCTACAGCAATGTCAATTGATGTTTGTGGATGCTCTCCACATCTTTACAAAGCCATCTAGACAATAGTTTCTCTACAGCAATGTAAATTGATGTTTGTGGATGCTCTCCACATATTTACAAAGCCATCTAGACAATAGTTTCTCTACAGCAATGTCAATTGATGTTTGTGGATGCTCTCCACATCTTTACAAAGCCATCTAGACAATAGTTTCTCTACAGCAATGTCAATTTATGTTTGTGGATGCTCTCCACATAATTACAAAGCCATCTAGACAATAGTTTCTCTACAGCAATGTCAATTGATGTTTGTGGATGCTCAGACCTTGGACCCATGCCTTTTGCTTTGAACAACAGCTGTGTATGATTTATATCTTCCGTTAGTCCTAAACTGGTATGCCCGGAATGTTGTTCTAGTGTTGTAGTCAGTTTTATGTTACAATTACAGCAACATGATTGTTATTCATACTTTTAGTTTTGTATTTTCCACTGTTATCAACAAAATAACAGTTGCCTATTTCAGTTTGAGCTTATACGCCATGCTCATTTGCGTTTAGATATGTGTGGAGCTCCTTAGTTCCATTTCCAAAAACCATGAATACCACCCCATACTCTATTATGTACGTACGCAAAAATATTTCGCTCAGCATGTCACACACGTCGCCCTAAAGACTGTTCAAAATGCCTGTATATAGGACGACAGTAATCCGACTACAATCATACAGCAAGACTACATTAAGCTAACATTAAATTATGTATTATTGCTACAATGACATAATATGAATACAGTTATGATACAATAAAAGGTATGAGACAATTCTGGTTTTCATGATATGACATATCTACAATATGATAGTGCATATCTACATAGTAAATACATATACATACTGTGTAATTGTCCGCTGACAGACATTTTCTAAATACCAAGTCTTGAATTAAGTTATCTTCGAATAGGTTAAATATAAAATACTGATTGCTAGTTATAATATTATTTATATCCAGTAATTCTGTTTACAGATATGATATTATGAACTACCAGAAAATAGACAACAAGTACGACTACGTTAAGGTCGGTTCCTGGATAAACACAGTGTTGAAAATTGATAAGCCAGTCCAGTGGGGGAGCATTACAAGTGTGGGTAGTGAGCCTCCTGAATCAGTTTGCAGCAAACCGTGTTCAAGAGGTGAAATCAAGGTAATACATTTATTCAATATTAATTGTATCACATTTGACAGCTATACAATTATACATGAATTACTTTAGAATTACTTAATACAGTACTTAATACAGTTTTATATTATATTTATTGATGCGTAAGATTACAATAATTTCTTCGAAAATGTAAAATATAATTCTATGAATTCACTTTATTTTTCGTTATATTATAGAATTTCTAAAAAATATATTTTTTTTATTTAACTAATGGTCAAACAGCTTAATATTTGCTTGCATATCGAATATTTTACGGGTAATATAAGTTCCTCGGTGGGCAGCGGTAAGTCCTCCGACTTACAATGCTAGAATCAGGGGTTTGATTCCCCTGGGTGGACACAGCAGATACCCCAATGTGGCTTTGCTATAAGAATAAAAAAGCGCACACACACGGGTAAAAAACAAAAGACCATCTCAGTGGCCAGGGGTATGTCTGCGGACTTACAATGATACAAATCGGGTTTCGATACCCGTGGTGGGCAAGCCACAGATAGCCCGTTGTGTAGCTTTGTGCTTAATTACAAACAAACATCTCAGATAAAATATATACTACGTGATATCAACTGATTAATTAACAGACTTTATAATTACTGTCCTTTTCTCTTGTAGCTTTAGCAGTCTGTAGTTAAGTAAGCGAAACTTTCAGATGTGAAAAGCTAATATATATACTACGTGATACCAACTGATTAATTAACAGACTTTATAATTACTGTCCTTTTCTCTTGTAGCTTTAGCTGTCTGTAGTTAAGTAAGCGAAACTTTCAGATGTGAAAAGCTAATATATATACTACGTGATACCAACTGATTAATTAACAGACTTTATAATTACTGTCCTTTTCTCTTGTAGCTTTAGCTGTCTGTAGTTAAGTAAGCGAAACTTTCAGATGTGAAAAGCTAATGATTAGGCTGGCCTTTCTTCATTTGAACTGTCACTGTTCTTCCTGGCCATTACCGTGTCCAAAGTACACCAACAACGCGGTGGCTCGTTTTCCTCGAGAAAACACTTTCGTTGAACTAAAAGATAGACTCGCTGAAGCGTACTAATATCCTGACTTTTTTACCAACGAGTGACAGATGACCGTTCATTGTTACCAGTATCACTGTCATTAAGTTGGTTTGTTTTTGGTGAGGAGCGCAGATCTTATGCGTTGTCATTTTCAAGAGTTCTCGAGTAATTTATGTATAGAACGTATTCAACATTTTTTAATACGAAGATCATAAATGAAAACTTTTATATCCGACAGTTACTTTTACTTGAATTTGTTAATTTTAATTTTTACATTTGCTTGAACTGTTAGGTCATCTTTAATTCATTCATTGTTATTCACTTCCTAATACTTATAAACTAATTACTTCTTTGAGTATTTGCGAGAATGTACTTTCAGCATTTTCACGAGCGTAAAAAACGTAAACTGGAGAAGAAAGCTCATTTACAATTTGAAAAAAAAAGAAACACGAAAGGACGCAATTTTCCATCAATTAATAACCTACAAAATCATAAACCAACTATAACCTTAGAAAACTTTGTGGACTTAAACACCCCTTTTCCAAATTAACCTGTTTACTATTATAACTATTCATGTTGCAAAATTATGAAAATGTGGAAAATTATGAACGGTCTCCAATTTCAAATAGTTATTTTTATTTTTAACGATATCTACTTGTAATTTTCTGACGTTCCTATTTTCACATGGAAATATGTGTCACCTAAAATAGCTAACAATAATAATAAGATCTCTTTATTCTCATTCTAATGGAATAAGCAAGGCAGTTAAAGAAACGTTTGTGAATTTATTTTCGTTCATTTGAAAATCAGATTCGTAAACCGCGTGCTATATTTCACTAAACTCTAAAACAAACACGCTTCACTTAATAGTTTCAGAGAGTAAGTTTTACTTATTTTTTATATGTATGATCTCTTGAGGTATTTCTTGACTCACTACAATGATAAATTGAATGATAAGATGGATTTCAAGTTTCGTTTTACTTATCTATTTGTTTCTGATATTACCAGAAACTATTTGATGAATCTACTTTAATGTTATGGAATTAAATGAAACTTTCTGAATTGTGACTGTTTAACAAATTTTGCAAATGTGAATATTAAGGCTACACAAAACAAATATTTTTTTTGTGTGTGAATGACATCTTGTTTGATCGTTTTATTGTAACATTTTATAGCCTTTTGCTTTACCTCTAGCGAGATATATTCTGTTTGAAGACAATATTTTTATATTTTAAAATTGAGATATGAATATTTCTTCTACTACTACTACATTCCTATTTTGTTTACAAACATGGTCGTGGTTGATTTTCATCTTTACAGTTGTACTTGTTATATGGCCAGTAATAAGAATGAGTGGGAAAATTTTATTTAGGTTTCTCACTTTCAATTTGGAACGGAAATTGAGCTATTTTACCTCTTAACTATTATATTTATATAAGAAAACAATACCATAATATAGTAACTGCAAGAAAGCTGAGATAAAACGTAATAATGTGCATTTTTATGTCTTTCTACACAGGAGAGTTTTTTTGTGTGTAAAATCGTTAAGCATAAAGCGTCACAATGGGCTATATGTGCCAACCACTAGTATCGAAACCCGATTTTTAGCGGTGTGTACCCTCAAACTTATCGTTGAGCTACTCAAGGCCGGGCTTATAGAGAGAAAGGGAGGGAGACATATTGCTTTTTTCCCATGTTTCTCCTTTCTAATAATTACAATTGTTCGTCCCACCTTTGCTTTTAGACCAATTATTTTGAAGCGTAGGGAACATGTATCTTGTTTCAATACCTATTTTGAAACGTAAAGGCAAATACATACAAACCGATTTTTCTTTTCTGTTTTTGCTTTAATATCCATTTTTGATGTTATATAGTCAAGCATAAAAGCAAATAATATTTTGGCCTGTATCTCTCATGTATTTCCATTAAATCAGAAGAAACTTGGCACAAAGATACATTGCAACAACCTCCACAGACTAAAGGAGACAGTTAGGATTTGTGACTTTCTTTTACATTTATAGGGATTAAAGTTGAAAAACTTCGCAATGCATGTAACAAGGAGCACTGAACCTAGCGGGTTCAGGTGGTTCAGAGGTAATTCTAAGGGATTATAACGCTAAAAAATCGAGTTTCGATGCCCGTGGCGGGCAGAGCATGGATAGCCCATTGTTTTGCTTTGTGCTTAACAACAGAACAAACAAACTAAACCTAAAGACACTCATGCATTTTAAAACCTTACAATAGATTGTTGCTAATAGTGATTTGATTACCACAGTGCTATAAATTGCTATTACAGTGTCAAAGAATATGTCTGATTTACTCAATCATTACCTGTAATTTTTTTCTCCTTGTGAATAAATCTGTTTATTCAAAATGTATATTATGAGGTCACAATGTAGTATGTTTTAATATATCATTTTTCACTAATATATCAAGTTGGTAATATTTTAAGAGTATATCCCTGTGAACTATATATACACATGTTGTACTTCACGGCCCTCTCTCTCTCTTGGGAATACCATTTTCTCTTGAAATCTGTTGTATCCTGAGAAGATTATCGAATAACCTAGATGGGTAGAAGAGAGCATATTGCATTAGCTTTTAGTCTTAACTGTGGATATTGAAGTAAAATACAACCTATGTATTGATACATACAACGTTTCGGGATATGCCCTGTACTTCAGTAGTGTTATTAAATACAGGTTCAAATCATTTCATTCTGTCGTTTCAAATAACTGGTATAATATCAATCACATCAGTTTTGTAGCCCACCTAACCAGAAAAGATTTTAAATTGAACTTTCAGATTTCCCGCTCTCTTTCAGATCCTATATATTGTAAACTGTGAACCTGACATAACAAAATATATCTCAAAGTCTTATGAAAAACAATTTTTTTTGCTATCGCCACCACACAGTAATGACTTATGGTATTTCCAACTCAGACTGCCTATCAGAGAAATTTATTGCATCCACTTCACTATTTGAAACATAAACTACGCCTACTACTCTGCTCTTTGTGACAAAAGAAGAAATAAAACAAATAAACTCGAAAATCTCAACATTACACTTGTAAATAATTTACAACCAGTTTTAAACTGCTCCTTAAAAAAGGTGAAATGTGTGATCGTCATTTCTCCAATTATGAAATATATTTACAAGCAAGAGGATTAAAATTTCTAGCCAACAGTTCAAATATTAGCGAATTTTGTGCCAAGTAAGAATGTAAGCTATTTTTGAATCCAAGAACGTTTCTATATTATAGTGACGTACTTAAGAAGCTACTTACTACCTCAAACGATATAGAAAAACAACACAAAATGATTAATCACGTTTATCACTAGATTCTTCCTCTAAATTAGAACACCTAATTAGTAAATATATCCTATCTATTGCATGTTTCTTATTTCTTGACAAATTCATCAAGTACCATTCTGACACAAACAAAATAAATTTAAAACACAACTTTATTAAGTAACTAATGTTCCTGAGTTAATATAGTTAACTATCTAATTAAGAGTATTAAATGTAAAACAAACGATTCTGGTGTTTTAGAATGTACTGGTTAATTAGTGGTTACCCCCCACTCAGTTTATATAAATCTAATCAAAAACATCTTAGGTGTGAAAAAACGTTGCGGCTAAAAAAAAAGAAAAAAAAAGGATTGAGTGTGTGTGACTTAAAGGAATGAAATCAAAATTGGCTGACAAACTGATATCCACGCTTATAACACTGATAAGAAATTTACCGCAAATATTCATTAATTAGTTAGCCAGGCCGCGATTTTGGTCCAATTTTGGGCATGATGGTGGGTAAAACAAAATGATTTCATTCGCACAAAAATAACCCCGAGGGATAGAGCATGAAATAAGTTCCAGTTGTTTAGCATTACTTCTAAAGATTATAATGATATTTGTTCATCGCAAATTTATTTAGTTTAACGAACTACAAAAAAGAGAAAACCAATTAGTATATAATGTAGAATGCATCACATCTTATCACAAACATAAAGCATCTCTCTTTACATTTGGCTTATGATACAAGCTTATGTTTCTTAGTTTGAAAAAACAACAACAACAAAACTCGCATGTTGTTCTGTTCTTGGGATTTACGTTAACTCTTTCTGTATCAAATGAATTAATTGGCAGAGAATGAATTAATGCATTGCTTATATTACCTTAAGACTAACAAATATGGAATACATACAGTTCCTTGCCCAATATATCCTCACATGTAGTCATACAGGAAAGGAGCATTAGTCACCATTGTCTTAATACAATACCACCCTTGTCTTAATACAATACCATACCACCCTTGGCTTAATACAATACCATACCACCCTTGGTTTAATACAATACCATACCACCCTTGGCTTAATACAATACCATACCACCCTTGGCTTAATACAATACCATACCACCCTTGGCTTAATACAATACCATACCACCCTTGGCTTAATTAAATGTTGCTATCTTGCGAGTTTTGCTTTCAGCTAGGTTATGTCAGTTTTATGGTACAACTGTCTCCATTTTTATTTCGACAGTTCGGCCAGTTGGTATCGATTGGGAAAATCTATAATTTAACTTTCATTTTAATTCTTTCATACGTTGCCAAAATTGATTTATAGAGTTAAGATCTAGGCTCTGTATTGGCCATTGTTAGATGTTTATAGTGTTAATTTGAAATCAAAAAATTTATGGCATACATGTAACGTTATTCTTCTGAAACAAACCCTTGTCTTGATGATCACAAGCAGAAAAATTACTTTGACTGTTAGAAACTTGTTTATATAAATATGGGATTTCGTATCTAAAATATCAATACTCTACACAGAGCTTATATTTAGTTTTCATTCACCTGTGTCCACCTTAGCTACAGTAAAGTCACTGTACGTTTGTTGCAAAGGTGATTTTCAAACCTTTTTCACGATCCTAACAAAATAACGTTTGTCACTTTTCTCAGAACTTTGGTAATATTGATTTTGTTCTATATATTGTACGATCCAACTAAAGATGCAATTGATTCACCGTAGATCACGTGTGACCAAGCACTCCATATACTGACATTTCACACACTCTTAAATTTACGTCTTAGCTTCATGCTACCACTTGGACACTATTCATTTTCTTAGCGGAAGTTTCTCTGCATTTGTTCAGTGAGTTCCCACGCAGAGCATGCTGGGTGGACTATGTGATATGTTAAATGGTGCCCGGATGTCTTAAAAGTGCTCTGCACAGATATGTATATTTCGATGTTAGATGGGTAATATTTGTCTGAATAATTTTATAAGATTTCTTGAATTAATCACTGTCGTTGTAATTTTGGTATATACTGTTTTCTAAATAATTATTATGTAATCTAATTAGGCTTGTTTGTTTATTCACCATATGCACACAATGGGCTAAACGATCAAGTCAGGTATCTTTAGGGGTTTGGCATTGCTATCACTAATTTTGAGTCGTGGAGCAGAAGAAAGACAATCATGCCGAAGCACCTGCCACCTGAAGAGGCTACATTTAACATAATAGCATAATTTACTGTCACTTTTATAACACATATACAATTGAATGTGAAACGTGTTTCGTAGCATCGTATTTTGAACTCCAGCTCGATACGTTAACCACAAGGCCACGTTCAAGCCATCTTATAAAGAAGACGTTTTTGTTTGTGGATGAACATAGTTTGTTTGCTTTCTGTGTTCCGATTTTAGTGTTTGTTATTCTGTTATCTCATCTGTTGTTTTCTTTCATTATCACTGTATTCATTGCTGAATCTAAGGGAAGATATTAGTGTGATTCTTTATGTTTTCACGCCAGTAGTTTGATCAACTATTTTGATATTATGTGTATGTTAATGATTAGTGTGTTGTCTGTCAGTCAGTCAGTAGACATTAAAATGATGTCACATAAGGGACTCTTAACATTCTACTGTCGTGACGTCATTAAAACGTGCGCATGAAATGAATAACAAGAAGAAATATGCACTCTTTAGGATAAAACACAGCATGACATATTAACTTAGGAAAGCAACAAATAAAGATATTTGTTGCTCTTAATTTTGGTTTTATCTACTTTTGAAACAGAACACTTTCAGGGACCCTGCGGAAGTACATCTAGTATAAATTAGTCTAAGATCTGAATCATCGATAAAAAAAAATATATTTAAGCAAATAGGATTCCGTTTCTCATTAATTAATTTCAAATTATTTGATATTGTTTAATAGTTTCTTATAAGCTTATGTCCGGAATGATCGAAATGTTTTTTTTACATTAAGTTAAACTAGTATTTTCACGACATTCTCGTATCTAAAACTTATTCCTAAGAAAATTTAGAATTAGCATTCTCTAATTTTTATTTATTTTTACTTATAAGGTTAGCAAAATTAAAATTAAGATTTTGAAATTTCATATTTTATTTATTTCTATGACCTGTTTTATGAATAAATTTATACATGGTTAATTGTTTGGATTCCAGTTTAGAGAAGTTTATTTCGAAGCTATTAATTATCTCGAATTGATTACCTACTAATTAACGACAAAAGAAAAAAAATGCAAAGTAATATAAAATGTTTGATATTTTTTATTTCTTCTTACTCTTTCGACTTCAAATAATCTAATTAACTAAGTCAATTAATAAATCTCTATGTAATAAATTAAAAGCTAAGTTCACACACGACTCTACTTTCTTCAGTTTAAGTTTAACATTGCTTTATATCAGACTTCTGAGTAATGAAGTTAAAGGTAATGTTTTCATGTTTTGTTTATTTTCTGTAATGTTTCTTGTATCATTGTTACGCATGTTGACTAAGGAAGAGAGTAAGTACTTCAAACATCTAATAAAGAGCTGAAAGGTATATACAATTAAACATTCCCTACATACATTTAATCGAATAGTATATAAAAGATAAAAGCTTTTTGCAAGATTATATAATTTAAGGGTAGTGTTTTTTTTTGCATAAAGAGCTTCAAGGGAAAGATACTTTTGTAAAGAATGTGCAATAGAAAAAAGCCGAATATGCCGATAGGTTAATGATGGCATTAACAAAGAAAGTCTTCATTTGTTTCAGAATATTGTGTCTGAAATGGTGCAGTGCTGTTGGAAATGCGTCAGATGTAAGGATAACGCATTCGTGATCAACGAAACCACTTGTCAAGAATGCTCTCCGGGTTACTGGCCCAACGAGAATCTAACAGGTATTTCCACAAATATAGGTATACACACACACACAGGAAGCAATAATTTATGAATCACATAAAAAATATATTACCATATCAATTTATATGTATATTTATTTTTTTTCTTTTGCGCATACCATTGTTTATATAAATCAAATACACAAAACTTTCAATCCAAATTTCATCATCAACACAGTTCTATTTTCTGTCTCCTTTTTAGTAGACAATGAAAGAAAGCAAGACTTATTTAATTTTATAGTATCTATAAATTTTCGGTTTGCTCTTCCAGTAAAGTATGTTTTCCTTGAAACGTTTTTACCTTTCTTTAGGTTGTGATGAAATCCCTGTGGAGTATATACACTGGTGGGATACTACAGCTGTTGTGTCTATGTCCATCGCTTGCCTGGGATTCGTTGCAACGTTCGTAGTGATGATTGTATTTATTCGTCACAACAATACTCCTGTTGTCAAGGCATCCACCAGAGAACTCTCTTATATTATAATGGTGGGAATGTTTCTATGTTACGCTACAACAATAGTACTACTTGCCCGACCTACAAAGACGTCCTGTTTTCTCTCGCGTGTATTGCCTGGGTTGAGTTTTTCTATGATCTACACAGCTCTAGTCACAAAAACAAATCGCATCGCTCGCATTCTTGCAGGAAGTAAAAAGAAAATAATCACGAAAAAACCGAGATTCATGAGTGCTACAGCTCAAGTTATCATCACTTTAATACTCATTTCTATTGAAGGAACAATCATTGCTACCATGCTTTTCTTGGAACCTGCAAACTCGAAATTAATTTATCCAGCAATTGACAGAGTTCAGCTAACCTGCAATACTACAACTCTAGGAATAATTGCGCCGCTAGGATTTGATTTTTTCCTGATTGCAATGTGTACAGTTTATGCCGTAAAAACTAGAAATGTGCCAGAGAACTTCAATGAGGCCAAGTTTATCGGTTTTACAATGTACACAACGTTGGTGATCTGGTTGGCGTTCGTACCTATTTATTTTGGTAGCAGCTCAAAGGTCATTACAATGTGTTTGTGTATCAGTTTTAGTGCAATCGTTGCCCTTGTTCTTCTTTACGTTCCTAAAGTGTACATAATTATCTTCCGGCCGGAAAGGAACAATAGAAGCGCTTTCACAACAACAAAGGATGTCCGCTGTCATATTGGATACCTTACTTCAGGTACTACAGGAGTATCAAGAAACTCTTCCCAGACCACTTCAGACTTTAGTCTCGAGTCTCCAAGGTAACATACATTTATACAAACTAAACAGCTTTATCCACTAGTATGTGCAATCCAGTTGAATTGATATATATATATATCTGTATATTATAATTAAATAGCATACACCTAAGTTATACAGACAATACAGATGTATTAAGAAGAAGAAAAACGACAGAGGAAAGATAACATCTTTCTCTATAATATGCTTGTTCTGCATATATGCTTTCCTGTTTACCTATTTCTTTGAAATACATAATATAACACACATATATATACATAAACATACACACACATATGCTATGTATGTTCAAAAGGCTGGTAGGCGTGGCCAATGTTTAGCGTGCCTGGACTGTGAATCCGAGGATTTCTGTTCAAATATAGAGATGGCCAGCGTGAATAGCCTTCATGCAGTTTTGCGCAAATTCCAGCAGAACAAACGAATAATGAATTTGAAATTTCTTTTTAGCCTATATTGTATTAATGCACACGCATGTATTTTATCTCCGTATAAATATATGAGTAAAATAAATATACATGAATATTAACATATACATATATATATACATACATATAGTGTAATATCTACTATAAGAAGGCTAAGATTAACATTTCCAAACTTCTAGTAATTTTGGTATTCAAACAAATAGACGTTTACAAATATATATATTTGTTTTTGTTATTTGAGTATCAGAAATATTTTTTTCATTTGTATATGTTTAAAAATCTTGTTTCTATTCTTCGATTTACTTTTGTTTAGGGATTGATACTGACAAACATAACTATTAGTGATCTTAGAGTTAGATGTTAATGCCCTGAAATAAGCTTATAGCTGACTTTACGTATTTATTTGTCAAAATGATATTATATGTGCAATAAAACTGAGATTTAAGACACCGTGACTATTCAGACGCATAGGTATTCAATAATATTTTGCAATATTAATTAATGCTATTTATTTATCTATACGCAATTGTTTGTTTGTAGTTGCTCTCCCAGTGGCACAGCGGTATGTCTGCGGACTTACAACGCTAGAATCCTAGTTCTTTGGAAAGTAAGGCTGAACTCTTGTAAATAAGTTTGAAAAGAGAGAAGTGAGTTTGTCAATCACATAAAGCCCCTCCCAGTTGCACAGTGGTATGTCTGCGCTAGAAACCGGGTTTCGATGCCCGTCGAGGGCAGAGCACAAATACCCCATCGGGTAGCTTTGTGCTTAACTACAAACAATGTTTGTTTGTTTGTTTGTTTTTTTAATCAAGCACAAAGCTACACAATGCGCTATCTGTGCTCTATCTGCTATCTTTTCCATATTTAATCTGAAACACGAACTACCATATTCATTTATTGATATATTTTTGTATCACGATGAAATAATATATAGTTTAAAACCAATAAAATAAGATTTTACTTTATATTGTAAAAACAAAAAGTGAGTATAATAATGTTTGTATCCAGCGTTATATTGTATTATTTTCTAAAATACACATAGACTTAAGTGCTAGAAAATGATAAACCTCGTGTAGCTTTGCGCGAAATTCAAAACAAACAAACTATTCGCACCATTAAGTATGAAAACAGACGATGATTCAACACTATCAATTTCCTTTACAATCTTAAACACCTCAATCAGATCCCTTTTAACTCTTCTTGTTACAAGAGAAAACTATTTTAGAGATTTCAACCTCTTCTCGCATGACAACCTCTCCACCTCAGGCACAATTCAATGTCTTTCTTAAGGTAAGGAGCCCAAGACTGAGCACACTATTCCAAACGTGGCCTAACCAGTGACCTATACAATAAAGTTATAACCTCTTTAGATTTATATTCAATATTTCTATAAATACAGTCGAAAATTCTATTTGCTCCACTACTAGCAACAACACACCGCTTGGATGGCTACAGAAATTATACTTATAATTCAAATTATGATAGCCCACTTACATTATCTTACATTTATCATAATTAAAACACATCTGCCATTTATTCTCCCAACTCACTAAATGATCTAAATCATTTTGTAAATCAGCATCAGCATCCTCTTCACAGCCAGCCATACCAAAACCTTAATAACATTAGCAAATTCAAGTATTTTCTTGACCATTCCTTCATCTATGTCATTGATGTAAGTCAGAAAGAGGAGAGGTCTTAAGACTGAACCATGTGGTACTACACTTGTGACATCAATCGAATTTGACTGAACTCCATCTATAACAACCCTCTTCTTTCTTCCATCCAGCCACTCTTCTATACAATTAGCTAACTTATCTCCCATACCTACAGAGAGAATGTTTGTTACAAACCTTTTATGTGGTACCTTGTCAAGTGCTTTCTGAAAATCCAGATTCACCAAATCTTACCCTCATCTACTGTATAAGCAGTAACATTTTCAAGGAATGTCAAAAGATTTGTAAGGCAATATTTTTCCCTTAGTGAAACCATGTGGACTAAAATTATAAACTTTGTTAAATGACTTTGCAAAGCATCTTTTAACAGACTTTCCAAAACCTTTCCCAAAACTGATGTAAGACTACTAATGGGTCTATAATTATGGGACAATTTTTATCACCTCCATTGAAAAGAGGAGTGAAATTAGCCAACTTCCAATCCTCTGGTACCTTCCCACTATTTAAGGATTGACAAAAATATAGCAAGTGGGTCACATATCCAATCCTTACCATTTTTCAAAATCCTTGGGGGAATATTATCTGGTCCAGGAGCCTTATCGTTTTTTAAACTTCCCAATGTTTTCTTAAGAAGCTCAGAATTAATGTGATCATCTTGTTCGATATTGTTTCTATCTATCAATTGTCCAAGAACAGGAATATTGTTTAAATCTTCATTAGTAAAATTAATCTCATTACCTTGAGATATGGGCCTTTCTTTATCATCCCTCAAAGGTCTTACTCAATCCTAACATTTTGTTGATCCTTAATGTATTCAAAGAAATCCTTACAATTAACTTTTACATTTTCAACTAACCTTTTTTCGTACACCCTTTTTGATGTCCTAATTTCCTGTTTCACCAACTTTCTTGATCTTCTGTAATCTGTTAAATCTCCCGTCATACCAGTCAATTTAAATTTCTTAATTTTGTGATGCTTTTTTCAAATTTTATCCCTTATACCTTTTGTGAGCCAACCTGGGTTTTACTTGCAACCACTCTTTTGTTTCTATAAGAAATATAGTTATTTTAAGACTTAAAAATTGTATATATTTGACCAGTGTCACCAACTAACTCATCTGCCCAATTCACAAAATATAAATGTCACATCCTTTCAAAATTTACTTTTCTGAACTTTGTTACCAAAATATCATTATTCCTGATCTCCATATGCAGCAAAACATCGAACTTAATAGAGCAATGATCACTTGCACTCAGATGTTCCCCAATTTCTACCCTTTCAACCATATCTATATTAGAAGTTAAGAATAAATCTAAAATAGCATTATTTCTATTAAGTTCCTTGACTAATTACTGAAAAACCCAGCTTGACCAGTTACCAAAAATTTTTCTCCCTCATGGTTTGACTCTAACATTTCCCAGTCTATAAGCACGAGATTAAAACCAACCATAATTATGACCTCATTAACAGTTGCAATTTTGATCACTCTGTAAAGTTTCTCATTAGTTTTATCAGTATCGTCTGGTGGCTTGTAACAAATTCTCACTAAAATCCTTTTCCTTATATATCAGCTAATGGAATCCTAAATGGATTCGACCTCCTTGCTATTATCTTTGGTATCTTGAACTTTAACAGGATGTAAGTTACATTTTACATATAAAGCCACTCCTCTCCCTCTCTTTAGTACTATATACCTATTAAATAACCTATAACCCTGTATTTCAAAGAAATTCTTGTCTTCAAAATAATCTACATTTAAACATGTTTCAGTTATTTCCATTATATCAAAATCTCCAATTCCTACCAGCACTCTAAATTCAACTATTTTATTCCTTATACCTCTAGCATAAAATAGTAGCAATTAACCCTCCCTTGGAACTACTTCTATATTCATTCCCTATGTTAAACTTTGCTCTATATCTTTTTTTTAGCATTTAATATATCCTTGCCGTCACCACTGTCTATTCCGAGTTTAAATCTTCCCTCACAGCTGAGTTTAATAGCCCTTGGAATAAGCCAGCTTCTACGATATTTAAATGTAAACCATCTTTTCCAAAATGCTACCTTCTCCCATTAAACTGATCTCACAAGTCCAATCAGCCATTCTGCTCATTCTTACATATTAACCTAAGCCTAGCATTCAGCTCTAGTGACCTATATATATATATATTTTCATTCACACAATTGATTCTCGGCAGTATCCCTGACATAATTAACTTATGTCCTTTTCTTTAAATGCTTTTATCAACTTATCAATTAGCTCCCCTGACCTTCCTTTTCCTATATCATTAATCCTTACGTTCACAACAAAAACTGCATCATTGCTAGCCCTCTTCAATGCACCTTCAACCGTTTAATGGAACATTTCTCCTGATAAAAGAGTCAGAGTTATAAAACACTTGACGCAAATTTTATAAAAAAACAATAGTTGAGAAATGACTATATTTAATTACACTTTTCTAATATTTACTCTTCTAGTAGAACACAAACATTTCAATAAGATATCTTTATGTAGTTCAGTTAGTAATGTTTTAAGATAAGTGTACATGCTTGCATTAAAACTCGTGTGTGAAAGAACATTGAATAGAAGAAAGTAAACGTTGTGTTGACATATTCAAATTAGATAGAACCCGAATAAGTATTTTGTTTGTTTGCTTTTCTTCCTCGATCATCTGCGCATTATTAAATAATGTCTCGGTGTGTGACACGTCTTTTCCGACAATTCTCTTTTTGTGGTTGATTAGTTTCTTTAGCAAGTAACTTTTCGTTGATCTCATGGTAGTTGCACACAGACGCGCCTGACATGTCTTGTGGATGTGACTTTTTTACGAAGTGTAGAAAAGTTCTCATAACTATGTCTTAAATCAAAGATAGTCCTAAAAATCTACATCTTTGTCAAGTGATTCTAGTGGAAGATCAGAATCTCTCTAAAAACAATATTCAAATAAGGTCTTTTGTAAAATGTAATGTGATTTTAAAGTTACTGTTCTCTTAACCTCCCAAAAGAAATTTCACTCGTGAGACACATTTTTTATTTCCCATCATATGAAACCTGTAAAATTTTAAAACACTCTGAGGACACATTCAATGCCTTTTCAGCGGTACCCGATCATCAGATTTCCTGTTTTTATGTCTCGTTTCTTTCTGAAAAGTTCCCCCTTGGTTCGGCAGTAAATTCATAGAATTACGTCGCTAAAACCCGGGTTTCGATTCCCCGCGGTTTACAGAGTGCAGATAATCTATTGTGTAGGTCTGCGCTAAAAATCAACAAAAAAAAACACAACTTTTCGAAAAAACATGGTCAGTGTGACTGTTGGCGTAAAATATTTTAATGCACATTTGGGTTCTTTTGTGACAACTAGCTGTGTTGTGATAACAAATATTATATTTAATTTAAACACGACGAAGTTTCTTCAGCCATTACGTTATGTAAAATTTCAAAGTTATTAAAAGAAAAATTATAAATGACATGGACAGAAATTTTAAATGAGAGATAAAATGAATGTATGTTTGAAACAACACCATATAATGTTTCAATAACTTAACTTTTCTCTTAGGCCTGGAGATAAGAAGATTTAACCTACCGACTCCGGCCAAAAGGTTGTCTACATTTTTCTTATGTAAAATTGTGTACCGAATTCAAATCTGCAAATCTTAAGTGCACCCGATGGGTGAAAAGGTTTCAAATTTGACTTTGAAATAGGGTACCGTCATATCCAAGCCAAAAATGTCTGAAAAATACCCATTTCTCTTCTAACACCAAAAACTCAAAGAAAGTCTGTAGAAATAATTCAAATGATACTTTATCTTAAAGGCACAATGAATAGCTTCTAAAAAATTAATGTGCAATAAAATCAGTTGAGTATTATAGAAGTGGGGGAGGGTTAAATCTAATTTTTATGTCTCGCTTTCCATAAAACTTTGTTTTATGCTAGGTGTATAAATTGAATATTCACTGTAAAGCCCTATTACTTGCCTTTAAAATGAAATATTATTTATAGCTCCATGTGAAATATCTTTCATTTTATGGAAAATATACCAAGCCTACCCCCGAGGTTCTTTCTTAGTATAGCCTTCTTTTATGGTCTTCCTCTAAACAGTCATTCGTATACTGATTTCAAAAGATTACCATTTACAATTATTTCATTATGTTTACTAATGATTTACTCAATTAATTGAAACAATCGTTCAATATCTTTATTACATTCTAATTTATTCAATGAAGCAGCATGATTAAAGCAAAGAATGGAATAGTGCAAATTTCACTTATCAGTGCTTATGCCATATCTTAGCTCCCCAGTGGCACAGCGGTATTTCTGCAGACAGACAACGCTTGAAACCGGGTTTCGATACCCGTGGTTGGCAGAGCACAGATAGCTCAAACAAGCCATAGCTTACATTAATAAAAAAATCACGAACTATCCTATTTGACTTCGCATCTTTAAAAAAACAAACAAATTAAATACATTGGTACAATCAAATATTTATTCGCTCCCAGTTTACTCTTTGTCTTCATCTGAAAATACAGACTCATCACTCTCAGAATCACAAACCTGGTCCTCACTGTAATCATTGTCTGCCTCTGTAACATGTGGAATGTCTTCTAAATTCTTCAGTCATCTGTGAGCTACTGAAACACCTAATCTTCTACATGCCATATTCTTCATACCACCCGGACCTCTGTGGGTCCCACTCATTCGAATTTTGTGTATTTGCATTCTTCCACATAGCTGCTACAAAATGTGTTCGCTTGATCTTCTCAAGAAGCGTACTATGATAAGGAACAAGCATACTGGCATCAGTTCCTTTTATCCTCTTCAAAACGCTTTTTCTGATCTTTTGGTGCAGTATTCCATCAACATACGGAGAATTAGCCAAGTCGGTGTTAACAATATTGACTGGGTTGCCTCCTGATGTCCACTTTGTGTGTGATGAGTACAAATAATCCTCAATAAAGGATGTTGAAAGAGAAAAGAGGGATGAAAGTAAAGATGGCGGTCCAGCCCAAAAGGTTTATAACTTTCATGATTCCCTTTCTTCCACAAAGTTCAAAACTCCATTGTTGAATTTTCTGATTGAGGATTAGAAGAAAACCTGTTACAGCAAAATACTTGGGTCTTGCAAACTGTTTGTAGGTTTGTTAGGTAGAGGTTGGAAGTTTGAGGCGAAGAATGGCAAAGTGGACAAAATACACGTTTATGAGTTAGATTACACACATGAAGAAGCAGACACACGATTATCTGGCATAGTTCATTTGTTGTTAGAAAATCACCCGTTAAAGGAAACACTTGTGTACAGGCTACAGACACAGATGTGATGGTTATTCTTTTGCATCATGTACCAGATATGGCAGTCTATGTGAGGGTGGATACAGGAAGCAGTAAAAACAACAGCCGCTGTTACGTAAACATTACCAGACTTACTTTAGACTTTGTTGCAGAAATCTGCAATGCATTACCTGCTATGTAATCACTGGATGTGATTACATAGCAGCTTTTTTTACGCATAGGTAAAAATCCAGCCTTACACACTATTGAAAAACTCTGGTAGTTATATAAGCATTTAGTACGTCACGAGAGAAGGAAAATGTGTCATATAAATTACTAGAGGGTACTTGTATGTGAAATGTACGACCAGAAAAAGCTCACGTCTGTTGATATGGCAAGGGAATCAATATATATATATATAACAAAAACTTTCCACCAAAGGATCATTTCATTGAATAAGTCATTAATCAACATAATAAAATAATTGTAATTGTAATCTTTTGAAATCAGTAAACAAATAAATTTTTGGAGGAAGACCATAAAACAAGGCTATACTAAAAACAACCACTGCTACCTGGGGGTAGGTTTGAAATTGTTTTCCATACAATGAAATATATTTCACATAGAGCTTCAACTAATATTTCATTTTAAAGCCAAAAGATAGGGCTTTACATTGACTATTCAGATAATACACCAGGCAAAAAAAATTTGGAGAAAACTATTATGAATGATTTTGTGAAATTTTATTGCAATTTGATTTTTTTATAAGCTATTTATTGTGCCTTTAAGAAAAAAAAGTATCATTTATATTATATATACAGACTTTCTTTGAGTTTTTGGTGTTAGAAGAGAAATTTCAGACGAGTTTGGCTTGGATATGACGGTACTCTACTTCAAAGTCAAATTTGAAGCCATTTCACCTATCGGATGTACTTAAGACTTGCAGATTTGAATTTGGCAGACCGTTGTACATAAGAAAAATGTAGTCAACCTTTTGGTCGGAGTCGGTAGGTTAAACCTCCATATATCAGGATCTATTTGCTTCTAAGAAGGAGAAATTTGATCGTTTCTAAAGAGTTCATGCGTTACTTTTCATTTTGTCTTGGTACTGTTTAACTTCAAAATGAGGTTTTGCAGCCAAAATGATACTGTTTTCTTTACATAATCAAGATGAAATTTATATATATATATATATATATATATATATTATTTAAGAAGAATAAAGTATAGTTAAACACATAACTTAGTTTGCAAGATGTATGAAGTTATATGTAACATAAAACTTTTTATGACTAAGATGAAAGCGTATATACAATAAATTACAGTTAGCTTGAATAACTGTAACTTGTATAACCGTTAAAACTCGAGTAGAATAATGACGATAAACTTTGAGGGAGATACGGTACAAGCTGTTTGTTTATGAAGTCTGAAACAATCTAAATTTGTATAGATCTAGAATCATAATATTTCAGAATATTTTAACTGATAAGTTTTCCTTTAGAAACATTTTGATTATAAAACATTCGAACATTATTCAGGATATTTTGTAAATTTCCAGTTACTAAGACTAGAGGAAACCAAAACTTACTGCAAGTAGTTATTTATTGAATTCGTGATGATATTTTACTCAAAGTAAGTGACAGAGAATCAATCATCAAAATCCTCATGTTAAGGCTATTCACAATCTACCTTATGCAAGCACCCCTTACTTTGCCGTGCATCTTATGTGACGTCACACGATACCTGTTGACTAGATAAAGCTTTATAAAATGGTTTTAGGTGATTTGTTAGCTTAATGTAAGATTGTGTTTATATTATGGAATTAATTCAATTAAGATCGGGAAGTTCTTTTTGTGGAATAATATTCCCTTTTTTATTTCAAGACAAACAAATAAAATATTCAAAAATTAGTCAGAAATTCTTCACACAGTGAAGAAGTTCTTTTTTTTTTAGTCAATAATAATCCACCTTTTTTGAGATAAACTAAAATAAAAAAAATCATTGAAAAAATTGAATCGAAGATGTTACTCAAAATGTCCTTATATAAAATGATTTACTATGCATCTAACTTTATCATAGAAAGAAAGAAACGCTCTGATACTTAAATGCTAAACTAACGATAAGAGGACTATGACAGCAGTATTTTTAATCTTTTCAAGCCCTATTTAGCTATTAAGTCAAAGTTAATACCTTGCAAGTGTAACTACAATTAACTAAACAATGCATGAAAGAAAAAGGAAAATTTCCATGCACTTTGTTGTTTTTATCGATCTACTAGTGCTAATTAACAAACTTTAATATATTACAAGTTGCTTTTAGTGATGTCCAACTTAGCACGGATCTTCTTTCGTGTTTTATTGCTTATCTGCTTCAAAGCTACAAAGACTAACACGGATCTTTTTTTTTTATGCTTTAGTAATTTGAAACTTTATGAACAGAGCTTTACGACTTCGATTAGAACAATCACTGATTTTCCCAAACAAGAACTATAAAAACTATTTAATTCTATACTAAATATAGTCCTAATAAGAATATACTACCCAAATTTGAATGACATCTAACAACTGAATAAGACAAGCGCAAAAAGGTTAGTACTATGTGATATGAAAAAATAAGGAGAAATATATAAAGTTAATCATTAGTATATAATCTACAAAAGGTATTTGAAAGTTTTAATGGTTGTTATAAATTATGGCTCCCCAGTGGCACAGCGGAGTGTCTGCAGACTTACAACGCTAGAAACCAGGTTTTGATACCCGTTGTGGGCAGAGCAGAAATAGCCCTTGTGTAGCTTTGTGGTTAACTACAAACAAACAAACTTATAAATAATGTTTTGTACACACACACTCACACACACATAAATTAAATGCTCCTCAACCTATAGTTTCGCCGTTTATTGAGTAGTATATACCTTGACGACACAAAAGATACAATTTGGTTCTAGAAAGCTAAGTTTTAATCCCAGGAGTTTAACTTTATTAAACCGCAGTGTTTATAAGATTATTCTGTATTTTGTATATAATTGTCTTTGTATACATTCGTGATACGGTTTACAAATCACAGCATTTGATCGAACTCTGCATATGGTTTAGCATTGACAACTGACAACTGCATCAGGCATGCCTAGTTTAACTTTATTAAACCGCAGTGTTTATAAGGTTATTCTGTATTTTGTATATAATTGTCTTTGTATACATTCGTGATACGGTTTACAAATCACAGCATTTGATCGAACTCTGCGGGATTGTCCATATGGTTTAGCATTGACAACTGACAACTGCATCAGGCATGTCTAGTTTTTAATTAAAACATATTGTATTTTTTATTCGTAATTATACATTATATTTACGAAGAAACACTCACATAATTTAGTCCTCCGGTTGGACAGTGGTAAGCCTACTGCTTAAATCGATAAAATCTGCGGTTCGATTCTCCTGGGTGGACACATCAGATAGCCCAATGTAACTTTGGTTTAAAACAGACACATAATTGAATTTTTGTGTGAATAACGATATAAAATTTTAAATCCAAAATAGTTCTCTGCAGTAAAAACAAAGCATTTTCTGGTGTGATCATGAAATGATAATTAAATAATAAAAGTGCGTATTCATTATAAGTACATATCAAAAAGCTAAATCTTAGACTAAAGTAGCTTTCCAGTTTATATTTCAATAACTAACTGGGTTTGTATCTTATTCTTAAGCCGTATTTTCGTTTCCTCAAACACTATACTTATGACAGATTATCTGTTTTGTTACATTTTTCCTAACGAATACAAAATAAGCTCAAATTATGTTAGTGACTTCACGTTTAATGATGCATTAGTATCTACCTACTTGGTATTTAGTATTTTCAACCTGAACAGCAACTTAAGTAACACATTGGCTAAACGGTCAAGTCATAGACTCACAAGGTTTAGGCATAATCATTCCTATATTTAGAACTACTAACTAGAAGAAAGACAACATGGTAGTAGGACTAACCGCCTGAGCTATTGTCCTTAACTGCCACAGAATGAAAGTGTGGAGCGATTATCAGCGATATATTGCAACTCGAACCTTGGTCCTAACCACTAAGCAAAGCCTGGCTCTCTACCTTTCTATGTATATTATACTTTATAATACTCTTTTTCAAATTATAGATAAGTTATGTATGTTTCAAGCCGATAAATAGAATATGAGCTGTTTAAATATTGACCGTTTCGTAGTTCAAATGGGATTTATTGATTAGCTAACACTAAACCAATTTGGGTGTACACTTTGAATATTTTTTTTGTCAACGAATAATTTTCTCCTTATTAATGGCGATTTCATAGTCAACTTTCTAGGCATTAGCATAAAAAACAACATTAAGTCTTTTGTATGAATGTAAGATTTTTCATATTCCTTGAAATAAATTGAAGTTTCTTTGTAAAGACGCATCTTCTAGTAAACTACACAAATTCTGATTAAAAACTATTGTTTTTGTTGTTGTTATAGTTGCGTGCAAGATTATATTAGGTTTCATTCTTTGTCTAACTTTTAGTGACATTCAAACGACAAAGCCCTTGTTTGTATCTACGTCACGTCTTCGATTTCTTCATCATTACGTGTTGCGAATATTGGAATCAATTCTGGAACAAGTATCAAAGTCGGTCGTCTTTCAAGTCTTGTGCTTTTAAATGTGTAATGAACTAGATGTCTAGAAGCATATGACATTATTCTCTTTTTGTGTCTTGTAATTATAGCTATTTAGCAATTCGTGAATACAAATCTGTGTATCATACACAAACCAGTGTAATAAGTGGACATCTTTTCTGTACGTAAACTATGCGCTAGCCGTCCCTAATTTTGTAGTGTAAGACTAGAGGGAAGGCAGCTAGTCATCACCACCCACCGCCAACTCTTGGGCTACTCTTTTACCAACGAATAGTCGGATTGACCGTCACGTTATAACGCCCCCACGGCTGAAAAGGCGAGCATGTTTGGTGTGACGGGGATTCGAACCCGCGACTCGCAGATTGAGAGTCGAGCGCCCTAACGATCTGGCCTTAGAAAAAGTATATTGTATATCAAATGTAATTAAGTATTACTTAATCAGCTATTTTAAAATCACAAATCTCAACTTAGAATGATAACATAAAATTATATTTCACCATGTGACCATCAATTAACATGGTAGACGTTAAGTATGACGACAAACTGAGGAAACAAAATTTCAAGTAAGTTTTCGATAATCAACCAATAACAGACTGACGCCACTAGAGTAATTTTGTATTTTTGTGTTAATCAAGAATCAACACTGGGCCTTCATCATGATCCACAGTAGTGGTTCATAATAAGGATCGCCCATTTGTCCTTATTTATTGTTATTTGATATTGTTTCGCCAGCTTACAGCAAAAATGACCGAATATTGTAATAAAACCTGGACATATTACTAAACGCAACATTGCACATTGTGTAGGGTTGTTTTTAAGTTTATATGACTACCTGGCAAATAACAATGGCTGTATAACCGTTGACATCCAATCGTTTTAATGTAGTTTGTGGTTTATATGGAGCTTCATAATCTACTGAATGCTTACGTATATATCAGAGTGCAGACCGCGGATGTCATTTAATGTTTATATAACACATGTACCATAGCGATTATTAACTTATTGTTGCAACTGTATTGATGTCGTATATCATTTGTTCCTGCCCTTTCCGACACGACGCTGCTGACAGGATTAGCTTTCTTTACTACTGCATGATCGATTTTGGCCATGTTACACAAACGTCTATAACGTTATACAAACGTCTAGGCTGTCTTCCACAACAGAAATCTTAAAGACGTAGTTTAAAAGATAGCGCCAAGCTCAGTTTCGAGCATCGGATCGGCAATCATGGTGATGGCTGATGGTAAGTGTCGAATTATAGCCAACACGAATCTTATAGATACTGTAGATAGAGTTCCCATCCTTGAAGCTGATTATAAGGAGTGGCAAGAATCGTGCAAGCAGGAGATGGCAATTCTAGACGAAAATAAGGCAGAAAGTTTGTAGCTACATATTTTATTTAGAAAATACTTAGTTTTAGATCAAATATGCAGCAGCGAGGGCCCACCAGAGTTTAGGACCGTTAGAGTAAATAACGGTCATAGAAGTGTCACCATCCAAACTCCATCAGAAATGGAGGGGGGAAGGTATATTAAAATAATCAATTCATAATTACTAACATGTTGTCGACCTTGTATAGTGTTCAGAATGTCTCTCTAAAAGGAAATTTGGCCAGCTGCAGCAAAACCATGACCAGCCTTACTATGGTCAATGGAGAGGAAGGGAGAAGTATAACAACTATAAGAAATATTAAAAAAAAAAGTTTGATTGTATACATATGTTATTATGGCACATTGTGTTATATTTGCATTGAATATATATATATACATGCATCTTTATAACTTGAAAATTTCATATGGCTACTTATATATAAGGCTTTACAGCTTAAAACACCATAAATCCTGCATATATATGTACAGTTATAAATCCTAGCCAACATGTATTATATATGCATACATGTATAAAACTCATGCGGCTACAAAATCCAGCCCATTTACTATTCCAGTGTAGTTCAGTAATCCCTCCAATCTAGTATTTACAGACTCCCCATATAGATACAAGATATAAATATGGTAGCTATATATATATTTTACAAGCATACGTATAACATGTGGTATGTTGATCACCATGCATCACAGTGATCATACATGCAATAGCACTATCAATGATAACATTCTGGCAATAATATCAGGAGCAATAGCCATCCAATATGCATGACGCTAATCCAAAAGTTGTCATTGTTTCCCGAGAGAGAATCATACTCCAACTACGTATTTCATTAAACTAAACTGTTTCAAATAGGATAGTATTGCTATTATACAGATTTATGTCTATTGTGGACGTAGAAAAAATTAGATAAAAAAGATTCTTAAAAATCGTTAATTTAAAAAGGGGAAATACGGATCTTCAAAAAATAGGTAGCTTAAAGTGAAAATACAATCGCCCCCCCCCCAAAAAAAAGAGAGTAAACAACCAAGCTTAAGGTTTGAGACATAGTGTTGACATTATTTTCACAAGCTACAAATCCTTATTTTGACTCCTATGTCGAAAATCAATACACATTGTTAAAGCCTTTTCCAGCGGGAATTCAATTTTATTTATCGAATAATTTAAAATCTTTAAATATGAATTCACTAACAATATATATATTTTTTTAATGTTAGAATGACTTAGCATCTCTAAGCTTCGTATTTTATCCAACACACATTTAGCAATATTTATATAACGATCTTAGTTTTAATTTTTCTTCTATTCCATGCGCCCCTAGTGGCTCAGCGGTAAGTCTGAGGGATTATCGCGTTAAAATTGGTTTTGGATACCCGCTGCGAGAATTTAGACTATTGCTTAGTTTTAGGCTTAGGAAAAATTTATTCTGTGCGTGAAATCCTAACGAGGACCAAGAAACAAAACTATTATCACGAATACCGTTAAACTTAGATGAGAAAGGAATCAGTTCTGACATGATACAAAACATATAATTCTGTAAGTGAAACAAATATTAATTGATTTCTAACAAACGTCTCAAACGCTAAGAAACAATAATATACCTTTAATTTGAAAAGGATGACAAGATAATGTGAAACTATAGACTAAATGTCGCTTAACACTTACTTAGTTGGTTATATTTCGATATTTGTTGGATAAGCTGGGCATGGCCTGGTGGATAGGGCACTCCACTCGCAATCTGACAGCCAACCACGGCAGACGATTGCGGATTCGCTACAAGTGTTTTAAATTAGAAGACACCTATAAAGCAGATGATTGGACGAGGCAGACCATCATTCACAACACAAGCAGACGATAGCTATATATCGATTCTGTCTCATCCCAGCCATAGAGTATCTACCACGAGATAGAATCAGATGTTATTAACGACAAAAAGCCTGGCATAGCTTAGTAATCCACTTGCAATCTGCGGGTCGCTGGTTCGAATCCTCGTTACACCGAACATGCTCGCCCTTTAAGCCATAGAGGCATTATAATGTAACGGTCAATCCCA